>NW_026088493.1:0-131260 GCF_022605725.1 Anthonomus grandis grandis
ATTTAGTCAATAGTAACAGACTTTTTACCGTATTTCTCCTTTTTATAACTAGGAAAATATATGGAGACCTGTAACTAAAATGTCAGGACCGGAATTATTGTTTTTATTTAGGTGTGATGGTGTCTTTAGTGGGGAAACACGGTCGTGTAACCTATTCTCAATCTTTCATACGGTCGATTAAACCTTTGACGAAACTTGTAATATTTTTGATGGTATTGTAGATAAGAAAATAGGATGTACTCAGCCACGTCGAGTTGCCGCTATGTCAGTGGCGGCACGGGTGGCTCAAGAAATGGGGGTGAAGTTAGGGAACGAAGTGGGTTACGCTATTCGGTTTGAAGACTGCACGTCTGAAAGGACCATTATTAAGTATATGACCGATGGTACTTTGCACAGGGAGTTCCTATCTGAACCGGATTTGCAGTCCTACAGGTAAGGATTCATATTTCAGTTATTTATAAAGTAAATGTGCTTTCTCGGTTTATTCTTATATTTTAGAGGGAGAAAACACGTTTTTTTTATATAATATAATATAATATAATATAATATTTACATAATCAATAGTTGTATTGAGCAAAGTTAATTTCCTGACTGTTATCTCATCTTCTTTTTCTGATCTACGTATAATTAGTATTTTACCAGCACTCTCCAGAATATTCGAGAGGATTTGCTGCGATCTGTTGTGACTGAATAATAATGGAGAAAAAAAAATCATTTCCTTCCCCTAATTGCGTGGACATAGTAAAAGGTGCCATTTTCGATGAAATTGACCTTCAATAACCTAAAGGTCAGCTTAAAGTCGTTTAATTGCCTGAAGAAATACAGAGTGTCTGTTCTAGGCTGTAGTCAGTTAATTTCAACCAAATGGAATCGTTTCTTGATCCTTCCAAGCAGTTAAGGCCACATTTTACCCTTTTATTGATAATTCTAGACGTTCATGAATAAATTTTCATCGTCTATGAATATTTTTTCATCAGTTTTTCTGACTCTAAGAGTCATTTTTGAGTAGTTTTTTTGTTAAATGGTCCCAACTCAACTGCCTGGAAGAACTTCATTGATTATACATTTGAAATATTGATTATTTCTTAAACAAATGTAGTAATTTTTTCACACGAATACAGGTGGATTCTTGAGGATGGATTTGTGGGTAAAAACGTCATTTTGGGTTAAAGAACTTGGCAATTAGGGCACTTTTTGTTGAGGCAGTAATTTTCACTTTTCATCAAAATATTTCGATAAAAAATTAAAATATTCTTAAAAGGGTTTAGGGCCAAGAAAAAGCATTTATTTGCAAATAATTTAATATACGAACGATTCTTGTACCTCAAAAACTTTTTGAGTTAGAGGCGATTTTGTCTTGCAAGATCCAACGCCCACCGAATTTGATATTTTCAAGCTTTTATTGCGGCATCAAGATTTTTAGTCATTAAGGGACATTTTGGACCATAACTCGGGAACCACTAAAAATATTTTAATAATTCTTTCACACGAATACAAAAGGGATCTTGAGGATGGATTTAAGGGTAAAAACGTCATTTTGTGTTAAAGAACTTGGCAATTAGGGCACTTTTTGTCGAGACTCTAATTTTAACAGCAAATGTTCACTTTTCCTCAAAATATTTCGATAAAAAATTGAAATATTCCTAAAAGGATTTAGGGCCAAGAAGGAGCATTTATTTGCAAATAAATTAATATACGAACGATTCTTGTACCTCAAAAACTTTTTGAGTTAGAGGCAATTTTGTCTTGCAAGGTCCAAGACCCACCGAATTTGATATTTTCAAGCTTTTATTGCGGCATCAAGATTTTTAGTCATTAAGGGACATTTTAGACCATAACTCGGGAACCACTGAAAATATTTTAATAATTCTTTAACACGAATACAGGAGGATTCTTGAGGAAGGATTTAAGGGTAAAAACGTCATTTTGGGTTAAAGAACTTGACAATTAGGGCACTTTTTGTCGAGACTCTAATTTTAACAGCAAATTTTCACTTTTCCTCAAAATATTTTAATAAAAAATTAAAATATTCCTAAAAGGGTTTAGGGCCAAGAAGGAGCATTTATTTGCAAATAATTTAATATACGAACGATTCTTGTACCTCAAAAACTTTTTGAGTTAGAGGCAATTTTGTCTTGCAAGGTCCAAGACCCACCGTAATATGCATATAACCACATGCCCATAACTTTCTTCCTGGTTTATTTAAATTGATGAAAATTGGTAGAAATGGAGTCCGTTTCATCCTGTTTTGAACAGTATAACTACCTTAAACCAACTCCAACTATAACGCTTTTTATAGCCAAAAGTACATTTTAGGTCCTATAATCCTTCAATGCCAACTTTAAATGCCGATAACTTTCTTCCTGCTCCATTTAAATTGATGAAAATTGGTAGAAATGGAGTCTGTTCCATCCAGTTTTGAACAGTATAACTACCTTTATTCAACTTCAACGCCAACGCTTTTTATAGACAAAAGTACATTTTAGGTCCTATAATCCTTCAGTGTCAAGATTTACATGCCCATAACTTTCTTCCTGGTCCATTTGGATCGATGAAAATTGGTAGAAATGGAGTCTGTTTCATCCAGTTTTGAACAGTATAACTACCTTAATTCAACTCCAACTCTAACGCTTTTTATAGACAAAAGTACATTTTAGGTCCTATAATCCTTCAATGCCAACTTTAAATGCCCATAACTTTCTTTCTGGTTTATTTAAATCGATGAAAATTGGTAGAAATGGAGTCTGTTTCATCCAGTTTTGAACAGTATAACTACCTTAATCCAATTCCAACTCTAACGCTTTTTATAGCCAAAAGTACATTTTAGGTCCTATAATCCTTCAGTGCCAAGATTTAAATGCTTATAACTTTCTTCCTGGTCCATTTGAATTGATGTAAATTGGTAAAAATGGAGTCTGTTCCATCCAGTTTTGAACAGTATAACTACCTTTATTCAACTTCAACGCCAACGCTTTTTATAGACAAAAGTACATTTTAGGTCCTATAATCCTTCAATGCCAACTTTAAATGCCCATAACTTTCTTTCTGGTTTATTTAAATCGATGAAAATTGGTAGAAATGGAGTCTGTTTCATCCAGTTTTGAACAGTATAACTACCTTAATCCAATTCCAACTCTAACGCTTTTTATAGCCAAAAGTACATTTTAGGTCCTATAATCCTTCAGTGCCAAGATTTAAATGCTTATAACTTTCTTCCTGGTCCATTTAAATTGATGAAAATTGGTAGAAATGGAGTCTGTTCCATCCAGTTTTGAACAGTATAACTACCTTTATTCAACTTCAACGCCAACGCTTTTTATAGACAAAAGTACATTTTAGGTCCTATAATCCTTCAGTGTTAACTTTAAATGCCCATAACTTTCTTCCTGGTTTATTTAAATTGATGAAAATTGGTAGAAATGGAGTCTGTTTCATCCAGTTTTAAAGAGTATAACTACCTTAATCCAATTCCAACTCTAACGCTTTTTATAGCCAAAAGTACATTTTAGGTCCTATAATCCTTCAGTGCCAAGATTTAAATGCTTATAACTTTCTTCCTGGTCCATTTGAATTGATGTAAATTGGTAAAAATGGAGTCTGTTCCATCCAGTTTTGAACAGTATAACTACCTTAATCCAATTCCAACTCTAACGCTTTTTATAGCCAAAAGTACATTTTAGGTCCTATAATTCTTAGATTCCAAGTTTAAATGCCCATAACTTTCTTTCTGGTTAATTTAAATCGATGAAAATTGGTAAAAATGGAGTCTGTTTCATCCAGTTTTGAACAGTATAACTACCTTAATTTAGTTCCAACTCCAACGCTTTTTATAGCCAAAAGTACATTTTAGGTCCTATAATCCTTCAATGCCAACTTTAAATGCCGATAACTTTCTTCCTGGTTTATTTAAATCGATGAAAATTGGTAGAAATGGAGTCTGTTTCATCCAGTTTCAAACAGTATAACTACCTTAATTCAACTTCAACTCTAACGCTTTTTATAGCCAAAAGTACATTTTAGGTCCTATAATCCTTCAGTGCCAACTTTAAATGCTCATAACTTTCTTTCTGGTTAATTTAAATCGATGAAAATTGGTAAAAATGGAGTCTGTTTCATCCAGTTTTGAACAGTATAACTACCTTAATTTAGTTCCAACTCCAACGCTTTTTATAGCCAAAAGTACATTTTAGGTCCTATAATCCTTCAATGCCAACTTTAAATGCCGATAACTTTCTTCCTGGTTTATTTAAATCGATGAAAATTGGTAGAAATGGAGTCTGTTTCATCCAGTTTCAAACAGTATAACTACCTTAATTCAACTTCAACTCTAACGCTTTTTATAGCCAAAAGTACATTTTAGGTCCTATAATCCTTCAGTGCCAACTTTAAATGCTCATAACTTTCTTTCTGGTTAATTTAAATCGATGAAAATTGGTAAAAATGGAGTCTGTTTCATCCAGTTTTGAACAGTATAACTACCTTAATTTAGTTCCAACTCCAACGCTTTTTATAGCCAAAAGTACATTTTAGGTCCTATAATCCTTCAATGCCAACTTTAAATGCCGATAACTTTCTTCCTGGTTTATTTAAATCGATGAAAATTGGTAGAAATGGAGTCTGTTTCATCCAGTTTCAAACAGTATAACTACCTTAATTCAACTTCAACTCTAACGCTTTTTATAGCCAAAAGTACATTTTAGGTCCTATAATCCTTCAGTGCCAACTTTAAATGCTCATAACTTTCTTTCTGGTTAATTTAAATCGATGAAAATTGGTAAAAATGGAGTCTGTTTCATCCAGTTTTGAACAGTATAACTACCTTAATTTAGTTCCAACTCCAACGCTTTTTATAGCCAAAAGTACATTTTAGGTCCTATAATCCTTCAGTGTCAACTTTAAATGCCGATAACTTTCTTTCTGGTTCATTTAAATCGATGAAAATTGGTAGAAATGGAGTCGGTTTCATCCAGTTTTGAACAGTATAACTACCTTAATTCAACTCCAACTCTAACGCTTTTTATAGACAAAAGTACATTTTAGGTCTTATAATCCTTCAGTACCAAGATTTACATGCCCATAACTTTCTTCCTGGTTCAATTAAATCGATGAAAATTGGTCAAAATGGAGTCTATTTCATCCAGTTTTGAACAGTATAACTACCTTTATTCAACTTCAACGCCAACGCTTTTTATAGACAAAAGTACATTTTAGGTCCTATAATCCTTCAGTGTCAAGATTTACATGCCCATAACTTTCTTCCTGGTCAATTTGAATCGATGAAAATTGGTAGAAATGGAGTCTGTTCCATCCAGTTTTGAACAGTATAACTACCTTAATTCAACTCCAACTCTAACGCTTTTTATAGACAAAAGTACATTTTAGGTCCTATAATCCTTCAGTGTCAACTTTAAATGCCGATAACTTTCTTTCTGGTTCATTTAAATCGATGAAAATTGGTAGAAATGGAGTCTGTTCCATCCAGTTTTGAACAGTATAACTACCTTTATTCAACTTCAACGCCAACGCTTTTTATAGCCAAAAGTACATTTTATGTCCTATAATCCTTCAGTGCCAAGATTTACTTGCCCATAACTTTCTTCCTGGTCAATTTGAATCGATGAAAATTGGTAGAAATGAAGTCTGTTCCATCCAGTTTTGAACAGTATAACTACCTTAATTCAACTCCAACTCTAACGCTTTTTATAGACAAAAGTACATTTTAGGTCCTATAATCCTTCAGTGTCAACTTTAAATGCCGATAACTTTCTTTCTGGTTCATTTAAATCGATGAAAATTGGTAGAAATGGAGTCTGTTTCATCCAGTTTTGAACAGTATAACTACCTTAATTCAACTCCAACTCTAACGCTTTTTATAGACAAAAGTACATTTTAGGTCCTATAATCCTTCAGTGTCAACTTTAAATGCCGATAACTTTCTTTCTGGTTCATTTAAATCGATGAAAATTGGTAGAAATGGAGTCTGTTCCATCCAGTTTTGAACAGTATAACTACCTTTATTCAACTTCAACGCCAACGCTTTTTATAGCCAAAAGTACATTTTATGTCCTATAATCCTTCAGTGCCAAGATTTACTTGCCCATAACTTTCTTCCTGGTCAATTTGAATCGATGAAAATTGGTAGAAATGGAGTCTGTTCCATCCAGTTTTGAACAGTATAACTACCTTAATCCAATTCCAACTCTAACGCTTTTTATAGCCAAAAGTACATTTTAGGTCCTATAATTCTTAGATTCCAAGTTTAAATGCCCATAACTTTCTTTCTGGTTAATTTAAATCGATGAAAATTGGTAAAAATGGAGTCTGTTTCATCCAGTTTTGAACAGTATAACTACCTTAATTTAGTTCCAACTCCAACGCTTTTTATAGCCAAAAGTACATTTTAGGTCCTATAATCCTTCAATGCCAACTTTAAATGCCGATAACTTTCTTCCTGGTTTATTTAAATCGATGAAAATTGGTAGAAATGGAGTCTGTTTCATCCAGTTTCAAACAGTATAACTACCTTAATTCAACTTCAACTCTAACGCTTTTTATAGCCAAAAGTACATTTTAGGTCCTATAATCCTTCAGTGCCAACTTTAAATGCTCATAACTTTCTTTCTGGTTAATTTAAATCGATGAAAATTGGTAAAAATGGAGTCTGTTTCATCCAGTTTTGAACAGTATAACTACCTTAATTTAGTTCCAACTCCAACGCTTTTTATAGCCAAAAGTACATTTTAGGTCCTATAATCCTTCAATGCCAACTTTAAATGCCGATAACTTTCTTCCTGGTTTATTTAAATCGATGAAAATTGGTAGAAATGGAGTCTGTTTCATCCAGTTTCAAACAGTATAACTACCTTAATTCAACTTCAACTCTAACGCTTTTTATAGCCAAAAGTACATTTTAGGTCCTATAATCCTTCAGTGCCAACTTTAAATGCTCATAACTTTCTTTCTGGTTAATTTAAATCGATGAAAATTGGTAAAAATGGAGTCTGTTTCATCCAGTTTTGAACAGTATAACTACCTTAATTTAGTTCCAACTCCAACGCTTTTTATAGCCAAAAGTACATTTTAGGTCCTATAATCCTTCAGTGTCAACTTTAAATGCCGATAACTTTCTTTCTGGTTCATTTAAATCGATGAAAATTGGTAGAAATGGAGTCGGTTTCATCCAGTTTTGAACAGTATAACTACCTTAATTCAACTCCAACTCTAACGCTTTTTATAGACAAAAGTACATTTTAGGTCTTATAATCCTTCAGTACCAAGATTTACATGCCCATAACTTTCTTCCTGGTTCAATTAAATCGATGAAAATTGGTCAAAATGGAGTCTATTTCATCCAGTTTTGAACAGTATAACTACCTTTATTCAACTTCAACGCCAACGCTTTTTATAGACAAAAGTACATTTTAGGTCCTATAATCCTTCAGTGTCAAGATTTACATGCCCATAACTTTCTTCCTGGTCAATTTGAATCGATGAAAATTGGTAGAAATGGAGTCTGTTCCATCCAGTTTTGAACAGTATAACTACCTTAATTCAACTCCAACTCTAACGCTTTTTATAGACAAAAGTACATTTTAGGTCCTATAATCCTTCAGTGTCAACTTTAAATGCCGATAACTTTCTTTCTGGTTCATTTAAATCGATGAAAATTGGTAGAAATGGAGTCTGTTCCATCCAGTTTTGAACAGTATAACTACCTTTATTCAACTTCAACGCCAACGCTTTTTATAGCCAAAAGTACATTTTATGTCCTATAATCCTTCAGTGCCAAGATTTACTTGCCCATAACTTTCTTCCTGGTCAATTTGAATCGATGAAAATTGGTAGAAATGAAGTCTGTTCCATCCAGTTTTGAACAGTATAACTACCTTAATTCAACTCCAACTCTAACGCTTTTTATAGACAAAAGTACATTTTAGGTCCTATAATCCTTCAGTGTCAACTTTAAATGCCGATAACTTTCTTTCTGGTTCATTTAAATCGATGAAAATTGGTAGAAATGGAGTCTGTTTCATCCAGTTTTGAACAGTATAACTACCTTAATTCAACTCCAACTCTAACGCTTTTTATAGACAAAAGTACATTTTAGGTCCTATAATCCTTCAGTGTCAACTTTAAATGCCGATAACTTTCTTTCTGGTTCATTTAAATCGATGAAAATTGGTAGAAATGGAGTCTGTTTCATCCAGTTTTGAACAGTATAACTACCTTAATTCAACTCCAACTCTAACGCTTTTTATAGACAAAAGTACATTTTAGGTCCTATAATCCTTCAGTGTCAACTTTAAATGCCGATAACTTTCTTTCTGGTTCATTTAAATCGATGAAAATTGGTAGAAATGGAGTCTGTTCCATCCAGTTTTGAACAGTATAACTACCTTTATTCAACTTCAACGCCAACGCTTTTTATAGCCAAAAGTACATTTTATGTCCTATAATCCTTCAGTGCCAAGATTTACTTGCCCATAACTTTCTTCCTGGTCAATTTGAATCGATGAAAATTGGTAGAAATGGAGTCTGTTCCATCCAGTTTTGAACAGTATAACTTCCTTAATCCAATTCCAACTCTAACGCTTTTTATAGCCAAAAGTACATTTTAGGTCCTATAACCTAATAATCCAATCAAGTTTCTCAAAAATACCTTTATAATTGAACTATTAATAAATAATTATCAGATACGTCTAATAACGCTCTCAGAAACTGCCACAACACGAAATGTAACCCTTTTCTGGATGACAAATCTCGACATACTCACTGCTATAAAATCAAAAGTGACAGCGTTGTGAAATACACAAATCTTGATGGTAATAGAAGAGAATTTATTAATTCTACATTCAAATAAACAGACGGTTATTATAGCAAAAATATATTTATATTTAATATCAATAAACTCAGCCTTAAAACGTCACAAATATGAAGTTCGTTCAGTGTTCACCATCTGTGATTAAAATTGATCCCGACCCTTTTGTCCAAATTCTGGCTTCCACCTGGACCTCCGAAGTGATGGGTGGCGCCCCCTCCAACGTTTATTGTAGACTCTCCAAATCGGTTTTTGTTTGACCAGGCAGGAACCATTGCATCTACACCTACATTATGTCCGTAACCGTTAGCATGACCGTAGGACAGACTTCCACCAGAACCTGAAATGGACGTTATTCTGTTATGTTCATTTATTTAATTTATTTAATATACTGGATAACAATGTTTGAATTACATTAATTACAATTGATTTACCACGGTAATATTTATAATGATAATAATAGGCCTTTATTTTTAACATTTCGGCGAACTTCTGCATAGCTGTTATTAACCGAGCATACACACATACATAAGATTAAATTTACATATGGGCAACTTAAGGTACTAACTAAGCAATACTACTAACTTTTGTAATTATAAAGGTATACAGAAGGTAACACAAGCGTAGGAATGACATTTTATAAAATCACTAAAAAAATTTTGACATTCTATGGCGTAAGTATATTACTTTTACCTACTAACAATTTAAACTTGGCTAAGTAAATGTTGCTTATATTTTAATTTTTTTAAATGTCAAAAATGGTAGGTCTGACAGTTTGCAGGTAGGTATTAACATTTAAAAATGGTCAAAAGAGGTACAACCCCAAGCAACACATCATATATTATTATCTTTAAATATGGATTTATTTAATGATTTTTTTAGTAGACTTTTGGTTATGGTATATTCATCAACCGTATATCGTCAAGGTTTATTTATTAAACTGTAGAATGTACGTATGTATATCATATACTATTCTCTTTACAAAAGTGGGAAAATTATATAAAATAACAGACTTTTCCCTCTACATCCAAGACAAGCCACTAATAAATCTTACCGTTTGGATTTTGGAACCCTACAACTCCGCCTTGAACTTTTCCGTTAGCACCGCCCCCTCCAAAGCCCTGAGGACCCTCTCTGTAAAAATGAAAAAAAAATTCCATTATTCCATATTTTTAACCACTATTAACAAGTTCCTATTCAAGATTACTTAAATACTAACAAAACAACTCCAAAAAATTAAACAAAACTCAAAACTCACCGAACCTACTTCAGGAGCCTACAAATTTTTCCAGAAAACTAGCTAAAGAACTTACGATCTTCTAATATATGCTGCTCTTTCTAATACACTATAGTTAATAACATTTACCTTCTTTGTCTAATGAGAACGTCACCCTCCTGGTTTAATACTGGAACAGCCGATACGGCAGCAGCAGCAAACACTGCAACTAAAACGAATAACTGGGCGTTCATTTTTACGGTTGTTTATTAATTAAATTAATTAAAGTAGTACTGTGAAGTAATATTATCTTATAATGCTGTTGCAAGCTACACATCTTATATATATATTCGGATTTCAAAGAGGTAATTCACAGTATCCAAAAAGCCCCGAGACCCACATGTTTGTTTATCGTTACTATCGGTATGTTAGGTCAATAACCAGTGTAAAGTACCGAAGTAAAAGCGAACGGTTTCTTCGAGGAAATAATCAGGGTCATTAATAAAATTAATCTGAATGTACAATTATGTTATCATGGTTGTAGTTGTATCTGGTTATTTTTGCGCAATAATAATTGCCAAATTATTAATAATAATTTTTCAGTATTTTTGTCTTTTATGGGACCATTACCGAAATTTCCCTCTTAACGTTCTGTTATGGTTTTACTATGGTCATTAATAATTTCAGGTGCTTTGCTGAAACTATCCCTTAGTATAGTATGAAGTTCGTGTTGAATACATAAATTGCTTTTTCGCAAATAATTCATTTCAGTTATCCCCATATGCAAGCAAAAGTCAAAGGGGTTCAAGTCTGGGCTTCGTGCGGGCCAATCCACGTCATACGCAATAAGTAGCCAGACAGTGACAATGACAACATTCATAATAATTCATTGTGTAAACAATCTATGCCCTCTATGACGTAATTTAAAATTAAAAAAAAACTATTTGCCATATAAAACAAAAAACATTGTCCAAATTAAGTTTATGGACAAAATTCGAAAAAAATAGATTAAATTTATCAGCCTGTATCTTGGTGGTCTTGGTGACTTTCGAACTAGAAAAATTCAACTTAACCTCATTTTTTTTTTCAAAGGGAATGTGCCATTAAAATATTTACCAGTATTTATGGGATGTTGGTGAATTACTGTGTTCTTTAATGGAATCCGATATAAATATAAAAGTTTTATTAACAAACCGTTTTAAATTAATATACCTATTTAATTTGGAGTTTTCCCATAGGTGTCTTATTATGTTCTATAATTTTTTAGAAATTTTTTTTTATATAAAATATATTTTTTTAAATTCTTTTGAATCAAACAACGTGAACTATAGTCATGACAAGTGAGTATAGTCCACGTTATAACGGAAGTTTAAAAAAATTTAAGTTAAGAAATAAAATGAAAAAAAAAATAAATTGAAACGCCGTCAATATTTAATTGTTAAAGGACGGTACTAAAATTATTATCTTGTTAATATGTATTCATAATTAACTGTAAAGTTGGACAAAAGCTACCCTTAATGATTTACGTTGTTTTGAGGCTACCTACTTGTTTAATTTCCTTTTCATAATTTGTCATGTAAATTATATATTTTTGTTTTATTTAAATTCTAAGCTAACAGTAAAAAGACCATACAAAAATAGGTCCCAATGCACTATTTAAAATGTAGATACATAAAAATAGGGAAAACATATAAATTAAACAAAGACATATTTATTATTTAAGTACCTTACACATTATAGTTTTTTTTTAATTAAGTTTGATATAATTATATATATGTGTATTAATAAATATTTAATACAAAAACGTGCTATTAGATTGGATATTATGGACAAAAATCAGTGATTTTTCAAAAGAATTTCTTACTGGGCAAAGGTTTGGGGTGGGTGGGGGGTTAAGGGTTGTTTTAATAAAAAAACAATGTTTCTGCAGAAAATATATAAGCAATTTTTAATTTAATAACACTGTTTATTTAAATTTGATATAATTTGATATATTGATAAATATTTAATACAAAAACAGTTTTATTAAATTGATTGGATATTATGGACGAAAAACAGTGATTTTTCCAAAGAATTTCTTACTGGGCAAGTGTTTGGGGTGGGTGGGGGGTTAAGGGTTATGTTAATGAAAAACAATGTTTTTGCAGAAAATATATAAGCAATATTTACTTGAATAACACTGTTTCTTTAAATTTGATATAATTTTATATATAAATATTTAGTATAAAAACAGCGTTGTTAGATTGGATAATATGAAGGAAAAACAGTGATTTTTCAGAAGAATTTCTTACTGGGCAAGTGTATGGGGTGGGTGGGGGGGGTAAGGGTTGTTTTAATGAAAAACAATGTTTCTGCAGAAAATATTTATTTACTTATTTATTTATTTATTTATTTCCAAATTACAATTTAACCTATATTACTTTCCTTAATTCTAAAGCGTGTAAAGAAATAAATAATAAGTAAACCAGTGGTTTGTGCGTGGGTTTAGAGTTATAATTTAAATTTACCCAATACCTAATAATAGCATAAATATATACAACAATAAGCAAACTTTATATTAATAATAAATGAGTGCCCCATTATATTAGGGATTATTTTTCCTGTTTTAATCTATCCCATTTAATGAATGTTTATGTTAGCGTTAGGTCGATATATCAACATTTTATTGTAGTTTTCCTTCTTTCTTCCTCCTTCTTTCTTTTTTTTTCTTCTTTCTTTCCTTACCCTAGTAATACAATGAACGAATTCTCACGCATTGATCCCAATATTCACTTTTATCTAACTTCAAAATTGTCTTGATTATTTTTGTTAATTAGGTTTAGAATCTATATAAGTTTATATACTTTATGCAAGCTGTTCTACCTTGCTCCAGTAACCATTTTTTTAGGCCTGTTTTAAAAGATGGAATATATAAAATATTTCTTAAGTTCTGTGGAATGAAGCGGTATACATGTGGTCCCAAGAATTGTAGAGATCTTTGCCCAATTCTTTTATATGTCCTGTCAGTTTTATTTATCTTATTATTTTTATGTCTAGTATTGTGATCGTGTGTAATGTTTTGTATATATGAAATTGAATTAAATAACACTGTTTATTTAAATTTGTTATAATTATATAAATATGTATATTGATTAATATTTAATATAAAAACATCGTTATTAGATTGAATATTATGGACTTGGAATTCAAAAGAATTTCTTACTGTGCAAGTGTTTGAGGTGGGTGTGGTTGTTTTAATCAAAAACAATGTCTTTTACAGAAAATATATAAGCAATATTTAATTTAATAACACTGTTTATTTAAATTTGATATTATTATACAGGGTGGCCATTTGAAAACGAGACAGAGCCTATTTTGGGTCCCTCAGAACATTTGCGAAAAAATCCTCGGACCCGTCAATATTTGATTCAAGGGGAAACCATTTTTTTGCTAGTTTCGCCCCCCTGAGGGCAAAGCCCTAGCGGGGGTGACAAGGGCCCCCAAAATTTTAAATGGAACGGGGGGTCGAGTGATACCTTATTTTGAAGGTATTTTTATGTGGATTATAACCCTAAAGTTTTAAATCGTTACTATTTGCCTAGTCGATACAGGGGCTAATAAAAGTTACAAAAACATGTCAACATTTTTTATGAAAAAAAATGTTTATAAATTTAGCAGTTAAATAAATACAAAAAATGTTGTTCTCCTACATTGTGAACCGTACTTTCTGTTGTTTTTTTTTTTAATACCCGTAGGTATCTATGCCAATTCTGCAAGGGAACTCTTGGTTATTGTTGAGACTGTTATTATAGCAACATTTTGAAGTTTAATAGTGCTTGTCAATTACTGCTGTCAAATCATAGTGTGTCAAACACATAGCTCTTTAAAGTTAGTTAGTTACAATATTGAGTGTGATAATGGTTTATTCACTTGCTGAAAGAGATGAAATTATTTCTCTTTTCTTTGCGAACAATGAAAATGCTAATAGAACTGCCCACCTCTTTAACACACTACAACACCCTAATCGACAGGTCCATCGCAAGTACATTTTGGAATTGGTTCAAAAATTTAGGGAAACTGGGTCTGTGGCTAATAAAAAGCGCGAAATGGATAATCCAGTGGTGAATGAAGCTTCAGAAGTAGCTATTTTAGGCCATATAGTGCAAGATCCTACACTGAGCACATGGAAGTTATCAACCGTGTCTGGTATTAAGAGAAGCAGCATTCAGAAGATATTAAAAAAAAACAAGTTTCATTAGTACAAAATGCATCTTGTACAAGAACTAAACGAAGACGGTTTTGATAGGCGAGTACAATTTTGTGAAACTATATCTGAACAAGCCGCCAATGATCCACACTTTCTATTTAATGTATGTTTTTCTGACGAATGCTCCTTTTTCCTAAACGGTACTGTGAATCGTCACAACTGTCGCTATCGGGCTGATTCAAATCCCAGAAAATTTCGTGCGGTGCATACACAACATCCTGAAAAATTAAATGTTTGGGCTGGCATTTTTGGTAAACATATCGTAGGCCCCTTTTTTTACCTGGCAATTTAACAGGAGAGATGTACCTGGAGTTATTAGGAAATACAATTCATCCAGCATTAGTGGATATACTAGAAAATAACAACGAGTACTTGGAAAATCGTCTAGTATTTCAGCAAGATGGGGCGCCACCCCACTATGCTGCAAGGGTTCGTCAATATTTGGACCAAACGTTTCCAGGACAATGGATTGGAAAAAGAGGAGCTATTGAATGGCCTCCTCGTTCCCCGGACTTAAGCCCGTTAGATTTTTTTTATGGGGCCATTTAAAAACTAAAATTTATGCTAGTCAGCCAACATCGCTAGACCATTTGCGACAAAGAATAATTGATGAATGTCGTCAAATCACCCCAGAAATTTTGCAAAATGCACGGGAAAGGTTTGATCAAAACCTGTGTTATTGTATGGAAGTCGAAGGCCAACATTTTGAACATTTACTTGATTGATTTTATCCTTAAGCCCTTTATTTAAAATTATACTTTTTAACATTATTTTGTAACTTTTATTAGCGCCTGTATCGACTAGGCAAATAGTAACGATTTAAAACTTTAGGGTTATAATCCACATAAAAATACCTTCAAATTAAGGTATCACTCGACCCCCCGTTCCATGTAAAATTTTGGGGGCCCTTGTCACCCCCGCTAGGGCTTTGCCCTCAGGGCGGCGAAGCTAGCAAAAAAATGGTTCTCCCTTGAATCAAAAATTGACCGAGGATTTTTTCGCAAATGTTCTGAGGGACTCAAAATAGGCTCTGTTTCGTTTTCAAATGGCCACCCTGTATAAATATATATTTTGATAAATATTAATACAAAAACAGTGTTATTAAATTTGATATTATGGACGAAAAACAGTGATTTTTCAAAAGAATTTCTTACTGGGCAAGTGTTTGGGGTGGGTGGGGGGTTAAGGGTTATGTTAATGAAAAACAATGTTTTTGCAGAAAATATATAAGCAATATTTAATTGAATAACACTGTTTCTTTAAATTTGATATAATTTTATATATAAATATTTAGTATAAAAACAGTGTTGTTAGATTGGATAATATGAAGGAAAAACAGTGATTTTTCAGAAGAATTTCATAAAAAAAATTTTTTTAATGGTCAAAGTTCTTTAATAATAATAATAACGTATTTATTTAGCTTAGCTACAAAGGTAATACATAATATAGATAATATAATACACATTTAAAGCTTCAAAATTTAAAAGCATAATTTATTAAAAAACTTTGAACACATGGCTTAGAAACTATTAGACGCATGACTTTTTCAATGGCACCAAACCATTCAGAAAGTTCCAGATATTTAAAAAATCCTAAAAAAAATTGGTGAATTATTATTAGTTTTTCCAGTAAAAAATTTCAAACTTGACCATTGTTGGACTATAAAACAAAAGTTCAACTTCTCCAATTAGTATAATTTTTGCATTTAAATTGAAGCAATTTAGAAAGCTCTTAGTGATGCAAGGTTTCTGGCCATGCATACGTGTTAAACGAACCTAAATTAAACAGTTCCACTAAATTGGAAAGCAAAATTAACCAGCACAAAAGCTTGAAACAATTCTTGGAATTGGAAAGAAAAACAATGATTTTTCAAAAACATTTCTTACTAGGCAAGTGTTTGGGGTGGGTGGGGGGTTAAGGGTTGTGTTAATGAAAAACAATGTTTTTGCAGAAAATATATATGCAATATTTAATTTAATACACTGTTTCTTTAAATTCGATATAATTTTAGATATAAATATTTAGTATAAAAACAGCGTTATTAGAATGCATAATATGATGGATAAACAGTGATTGATATGTCAATTTTTTAAATGCCAAGATATAAAATAGTATATGACATACGTATATTCGACAGTTTAGTAAATACACCTTGACCATATACGGTTGATAAATATATCAAAACCAAAAACTCACTAAATAATCGTTAAACAAATATATATTTAAGTGTGGATTCATCCTCGACGTTTTCCTCATTCTTTAACAAAGAAAACATCATATACTGCTCTCATTTCAAACAGTTAAAACAAACAAAAACTAACAGATTACGACTTAATCAACAAGTCCTGACCCCTGACTAATTTCTCCACGTTTAAGTCGGTACTTTATAGCAAGTGATTATTCACCCAAGAAACCGATAACGCAAGTGTAGGTCAGGTCTTCGGAAACTGTGAATTACCGTAGCAATAATAATATATAAAATAAGCAAATCGCTGTATAGCCACATCAGTTCATCCAAGTGCATTAATAAATAATAATGAACGCTCAGTTGTTTGCTGTTCTCTTAGTAGCAGTCATTGCTGCTGTATCAGCTGTTCCAGTATTAAACCAGCAGGAGGAGGAAGTCTTAATTAGACAAAGAAGGTATTATTTGTTGTAATCTTACTAGAGGAGGATATTGATGTAGTAAGTTTTACAGGCAAGGTCCTCAAGGCTTTGGGGCAGGTGGTGCCAATGGGAAAGTTCAAGGGGGAGGTGTAGGGTTCCAAAATCCAAACGGTAAGACTTGATTGTGTAACAAATCATGTTACCAATCATATTTCTACTTTAAGGATCAGGTGGAAGTGTTTCCTATGGACATGCCAACGGTTACGGTCACAATGTGGGCGTAGATGCCAAAGTGCCAGTGTGGTCAAGCAAGAACCGATTTGGAGAATCCACTTTGAATGTGGGAGGGGGAGCCACCCAACATTTCGGGGGCCCTGGAGGGAATCAGAACCTGGACAAGAGGGTCGGCGCTAGTTTTAACCACCGGTGGTGAAAACCGTCTTTTATTTGTGATTTATTAGGTCTGATTATGAATAAATTTAGATTTTATTCAATCTAGTAAGCATTTTCTCTGTCATGTTGCTTTATATACCACTGGTTTAATTGTGAGTGAAAAATGGTGGTGAAAAAAGTGGTGACTGTGAGTTTAAAATGGAAGAACTCGAATTGAACCTTGAGCATTAGATGCAATAGATGTTGAAGGAATTTATATTGTTGCAACTTTGACCAATTTGACACAGCAATGTGAGCTTCTAGGCCTGCCAATGAGGTGTACTTTGGGTCTTATCCAAGTAACACATCATATATTATTATCGTTAAATATATTTATTAAACTGTAGAGTAGACGTATATCATATACTATTCTGTTTACAGAAGCGAGAACATTTCGACATTTAAAAAAATTGACTTGGGATTTACATATCTAGTTTTTAAATTCGATTACTACACCTCACATATTTGATGAAATTCTTCTAAAAAATCACTGTTTTTCGTCTATATTATTCAGTCTAATAACGCTGTTTTTATACTAAAGATTTATACAGGGTGTTCATTTGAAAACTTCCCACCACGGATTTATCGAAAACCAATGTTTAAAAAAAAAACTCCGAAATACCTCAAAAAGTTTTTTCAAGGGGGACAACTTTCTAACCTAAAATTACTTCACCCCCTTTCACCCTCTGCCCCCCAGGGTCATCCCCTTAAAAATTTTAAATGGCAAGGGGTATCGAGTAATAGCTTGTTTAAAAGGTCTTTCGAAGTCTTTTATTTTGACGTTTGATTTTTTTAAATCGGTCGATTCGTTTTCGAGAAAATTAGAAAAATCTTTGTTTAACTTAATTTGTTCAGAGAGAAAACAAAAACATGAAAATATTAGTTTTTATTTCAATAAGTGTTCAAAATGTTGCCCGTTTTGGCCGAACAATGATATAGGCGATGTTCAAATTCCTGACGGACATTTTCAAAAACATGTTGTGGGATATCATGGCAGCTGTCGATGACGCGTTGACGAAGTTCATCCAAACTTTCAGGTTGGGGAGTAAACACAATAGATTTCAAATGACCCCATAGAAAAAAGTCTAACGGCGTTATATCAGGAGATCTAGCAGGCCATTCTATAGCCCCCCCTCCCTCCCTTCGCCCTATCCATTTATTTGTAAACTCGTCGTCTAGCCATTGCTGAACGGGAAGAACATAGTGAGGAGGAACGCCGACTTGCTGGAAATATATTTCAGCTTCATCAAGTATAGGGTTTCCATCATCATCGATTTGGTTTTCAATGGATTCAGTGATAAGCGGATAAGAGTTTTTTTTTTTTTTTAGTGTGATGATTATTGACGAAGCCCACGAGAGGACTCTGCACACCGACATTTTATTTGGATTAGTCAAGGATATCGCCCGGTTTCGTCCTGACCTAAAGTTACTGATTTCCAGTGCAACCTTAGATGCTCAGAAGTTTTCGGAGTTTTTTGATCAAGCTCCTATATTTAGGATACCAGGTTAGTTCATGCATTTACAATTCATTCATGTAATTGTATTAATTTTTATTTAAATTAATACAATTTTTCATAAACAAAATTCCTATGATGTTACCTAAAACTTAATACAATAGTCCTGTGGTGTAACATCCATAATAATTTTTTGGTCACTACTGCACAAAATGTTTGATATTTCCAAAATTATTGCTGGGGCAGGCTTGAATCTTAGAAATTAGTTCAAAAGAACACTTTTGTGAATATTATGCTTTTTGTTTCGTGAGAATACGTCATGTAGTTTTTGAGATATCGGAGTTTAAAGTGGGTCCTCAACTTAAGCATGGATGATAGTTTTTTGGTTACTACTGCACAAAATGTTTGATGTTTCCAAAATTATTGCTGGGGCAGGCTTGAATCCTAGAAATTAGTTCAAAAGAACACTTTTGTGAATATTATGCTTTTTGTTTCATGAGAATACCTCATGTAGTTTTTGAGATATCGGACTTTAAAGTGGGCCCTCAACTTAAGCATGGATGATAGTTTTTTGGTGACCACTGCACAAAAAGTCCGATATTTCCAAAATTATTGCTGGGGCAGACTTGAATCTTAGAAATTAGTTCAAAAGAATACTTTTGTGAATATTATGCTTTTTGTTTCATGAGAATACCTCATGTAGTTTTTGAGATATCGGACTTTAAAGTGGGCCCTCAACTTAAGCATGGATGATAGTTTTTTGGTGACCACTGCACAAAAAGTCCGATATTTCCAAAATTATTGCTGGGGCAGACTTGAATCTTAGAAATTAGTTCAAAAGAATACTTTTGTGAATATTATGCTTTTTGTTTTATGAGAATATGTCATGTAGTTTTTGAGATATAGGACTTTAAAGTGGGTCCTCAACTTAAGCATGGATGATAGTTTTTTGGTCACCACTGCACAAAATGTTCGATATTTCCAAAACTATTGCTAGGGCAGGCTTGAATCTTAGAAATTAGTTCAAAAGAACACTTTTGTGAATATTATGCTTTTTGTTTCATGAGAATATGTCATGTAGTTTTTGAGATATCGGACTTTAAAGTGGGTCCTCAACTTAAGCATAGAAGAAAGTTTTTTGGTCACCACTGCACAAAAAGTTCGATATTTCCAAATCCATTGCTAGGGCAGGCTTGAATCTTGGAAATCATTTCAAAAGAACACTTTTGTGAATATCATGCTTTTTGTTTCATGAGAATACGTCATGTAGTTTTTGAGATATCGGACTTTAAAGTGGGTCCTCAACTTAAGCATGGATAATAGTTTAAAAATCATTCTATTAAAATTTCTGTACTATTTTTGTATCTGCCATATTCAGGCAGACGCTTTCCGGTGGACATTTACTACACAAAAGCCCCGGAAGCGGACTACGTGGACGCGTGCGTCATCTCCATCCTCCAAATCCACGTCTCCCAACCTCTGGGCGACGTCTTGGTATTCCTGACGGGTCAGGAGGAGATCGAAACGTGCCACGAACTCTTACAGGACCGCATCAGACGATTGGGCTCGAAAGTTCGAGAAATTCTCATTTTACCGGTATACGCGAACCTGCCGAGTGACATGCAAGCGAAAATCTTCGAACCGACGCCACCTGGCGCCAGAAAAGTGGTACTGGCCACCAATATTGCCGAAACGTCGTTGACCATTGACAATATCGTTTACGTGATAGATCCGGGATTTGCCAAGCAGAATCATTTTAATTCCAGGACGGGCATGGAGAGTCTGATGGTGGTGCCGATATCGAAGGCGTCGGCCAATCAGAGGGCTGGGAGGGCGGGCAGGGTTGCTGCCGGCAAGTGTTTTAGGTTGTACACAGCATGGTCGTACAAGCATGAGTTGGAGGATAATACAGTGCCGGAGATCCAGAGGATCAACTTGGGAAATGCTGTTTTAATGCTGAAGGCTTTGGGTGAGTTTGTTTTAAAAGTTAGGTAAAGTGGTTTTTTGTATGGGCAACTAAGGTTATATGGAAAAAAAGTTCAACTGTGCTTGACACGATTAATTGCTTGTTCCGATATTGGGGCGAACATATTCATAACCCAAAAAAAAACTTCCGAACGAAATTATACTTTTGGCAGTATAACATTGTATTCTATGCCACATCTAACTTAACTTAAAATTCGTTCTAATATTTTGTCATTGCCTATTATTTAATGTACTATAATTTTAAGCTTGAAATTTTATAGTTGAATAGAATTAATAATGGAATGAATAGAGTCCATATTTTGTAGGAGAATGTGTATATAAAGATTACAAAATGAGGAAGTCTTTATCTCCAAGAAAAATGCATGTAGGTCACTTGCACGTAAATGTATTATGCATTTTGGCTGTATAAACAGCCATCATCGGATACAGAACATTACAAAAAACATATACGTTCACCAAATAAAACAAAAATTACCCGTTAGCGAGAATAAAAACAACAATAAATAAAAGAATATTAATGAATAATAAATTAAATAAAAATAGTTTTATCACTTTTTATGTTTAGTTTTTCGTGCTTTTCAAGGTTTTTGTTTTTTTTTCTCCTAAGTACAATATACAGTACAATAATACAGCTACTAGTGTTTTTCATTCTGTTCTATTGTACTTAGAGAGTTGAATTAAAAACTGCCGGTAAGGAAATCATGAATTATAATAAACTGGAAAGTTTCAAGGATCTACTCCTGAATAATACCGGGGTGGTATTATATGTATTATACTTCACTTTAAACCTCTTCTTCTCAAAAAGAAGGAAAACACAATAACACTCCAAATTTTTCTAAGAACTATTTATTAAACTAAAAAAAATATGGAGTGAAGTTACAGTTCTAAAATGTAAAATGCGAATGAATTAAAAAAAGCTTATTTTAATGTAATCACGCCTCTAAACGGCGGCGGCGTCAGTATTGGTACAAAGAAGATGCTTAATAAACAAAAACGCACGTGCTGGTAGATTAGCATTTTTAAACAGTCCATTATTTATAAAAGTTTCAAGAACACATTTTGTTTATAATATAAAAAAAAGCAAAGGCGCAAACAACTCCAAAAAAAAGTCAAAGTTTTGGACAGTTTTGGATTTTTTAATGTTGAAAATGTTGCTTTTGGGGGACAAATTCTGTTCTATTGTACTTAGAAAGTTGAATTAAAAACTACCAGTAAGGAAATCATGAATTATAATAAACTGGAAAGTTTCAAGGATCTACTCTAGAAAAAAGTCAAAATTTTGGGCAATTTTGGATTTTTTCATGTGGAAAATATTGCTTTTGGGGGACAACTTCTGTTCTATTGTACTTAGAGAGTTGAATTAAAAACTACCAGTAAGGAAACCTTAAATTACAACAATCTGGAAAGTTTCAAAGATCTACTCCAAAAAAAAGTGAAAATTTTGGCCAATTTTCGGTTTTTTTATGTAAAAAATTCTGCTTTTTAGGGACAAATTCTGTTCTATTATACTTAGAAAGTTAATTTAAAAACTACCAGTAAGGAAACCATGAATTATAACAATCTGGAAAGTTTAAAGGATGAACTCCAAAAAAAAGTGAAAATTTTGGGCAATTTTCGGTTTTTTCATGTTAAAAAATCTGCTTTTGGGGGACAAATTCTGTTCTATTATACTTAGAAAGTTGATTTAAAAACTACCAGTAAGGAAACCATAAACTATAACAATCTGGAAAGTTTCAAAGACCTACTCCAAAAAAAAGTGAAAATTTTGGGCAATTTTCGGTTTTTTCATGTTAAAAAATCTGCTTTTGGGGGACAAATTCTGTTCTATTATACTTAGAAAGTTGATTTAAAAACTACCAGTAAGGAAACCATAAACTATAACAATCTGGAAAGTTTCAAAGACCTACTCCAAAAAAAAGTGAAAATTTTGGACAATTTTCGGTTTTTTTATGTTAAAAATTCTGCTTTTGAGGGACAAATTCTGTTCTATTATACTTAGAAAGTTCATTTAAAAACTACCAGTAAGGAAACCATGAATTATAACAATCTGGAAAGTTTAAAGGATGAACTCCAAAAAAAAGTGAAAATTTTGGGCAATTTTCGGTTTTTTCATGTTAAAAAATCTGCTTTTGGGGGACAAATTCTGTTCTATTATACTTAGAAAGTTGAATTAAAAACTACCAGTAAGGAAACCATGAATTATAACAATCTGGAAAGTTTAAAGGATGAACTCCAAAAAAAAGTAGAATAATTATTGGGCAATTTTCGGTTTTTTCATGTTAAAAAATCTGCTTTTGGGGGACAAATTCTGTTCTATTATACTTAGAAAGTTGAATTAAAAACTACCAGTAAGGAAACCATGAATTATAACAATCTGGAAAGTTTAAAGGATGAACTCCAAAAAAAAGTGAAAATTTTGGGCAATTTTCGGTTTTTTTCATGTTAAAAAATCTGCTTTTGGGGGACAAATTCTGTTCTATTATACTTAGAAAGTTCAATTTAAAAACTACCAGTAAGGAAACCATGAATTATAACAATCTGGAAAGTTTAAAGGATGAACTCCAAAAAAAAGTGAAAATTTTGGGCAATTTTCGGTTTTTTCATGTTAAAAAATCTGCTTTTGGGGGACAAATTCTGTTCTATTATACTTAGAAAGTTGATTTAAAAACTACCAGTAAGGAAACCATAAACTATAACAATCTGGAAAGTTTTCAAAGACCTACTCCAAAAAAAAGTGAAAATTTTGGACAATTTTCGGTTTTTTTATGTTAAAAATTCTGCTTTTGAGGGACAAATTCTGTTCTATTATACTTAGAAAGTTCATTTAAAAACTACCAGTAAGGAAACCATGAATTATAACAATCTGGAAAGTTTAAAGGATGAACTCCAAAAAAAAGTGAAAATTTTGGGCAATTTTCGGTTTTTTCATGTTAAAAAATCTGCTTTTGGGGGACAAATTCTGTTCTATTGTACTTAGAGAGTTGATTTAAAAACTGCCAGTAAGGAAACCATGAATTATAACAATCTGGAAAGTTTAAAGGATGAACTCCAAAAAAAAGTGAAAATTTTTGGGCAATTTTCGGTTTTTTTCATGTTAAAAAATCTGCTTTTGAGGGACAAATTCTGTTCTATTGTACTTAGAGAGTTGATTTAAAAACTGCCAGTAAGGAAACCATGAATTATAACAATCTGGAAAGTTTAAAGGATGAACTCCAAAAAAAAGTGAAAATTTTGGGCAATTTTTCGGTTTTTTCATGTTAAAAAATCTGCTTTTGGGGGACAAATTCTGTTCTATTATACTTAGAAAGTTGATTTAAAAACTACCAGTAAGGAAACCATAAACTATAACAATCTGGAAAGTTTTCAAAGACCTACTCCAAAAAAAAGTGAAAATTTTGGACAATTTTCGGTTTTTTTATGTTAAAAATTCTGCTTTTGAGGGACAAATTCTGTTCTATTATACTTAGAAAGTTCATTAAAAACTACCAGTAAGGAAACCATGAATTATAACAATCTGGAAAGTTTAAAGGATGAACTCCAAAAAAAAAGTGAAAATTTTGGGCAATTTTCGGTTTTTTTATGTTAAAAAATCTGCTTTTGGGGGACAAATTCTGTTCTATTATACTTAGAAAGTTCATTTAAAAACTACCAGTAAGGAAACCATGAATTATAACAATCTGGAAAGTTTAAAGGATGAACTCCAAAAAAAAGTGAAAATTTTGGGCAATTTTCGGTTTTTTCATGTTAAAAAATCTGCTTTTGGGGGACAAATTCTGTTCTATTATACTTAGAAAGTTGATTTAAAAACTACCAGTAAGGAAACCATAAACTATAACAATCTGGAAAGTTTAAAGGATGAACTCCAAAAAAAAGTGAAAATTTTGGGAAATTTTCGGTTTTTTCATGTTAAAAAATCTGCTTTTGGGGGACAAATTCTGTTCTATTATACTTAGAAAGTTGAATTAAAAACTACCAGTAAGGAAACCATGAATTATAACAATCTGGAAAGTTTAAAGGATGAACTCCAAAAAAAAGTGAAAATTTTGGGCAATTTTCGGTTTTTTCATGTTAAAAAATCTGCTTTTGGGGGACAAATGCTGTTCTATTATACTTAGAAAGTTCATTTAAAAACTACCAGTAAGGAAACCATGAATTATAACAATCTGGAAAGTTTAAAGGATGAACTCCAAAAAAAAGTGAAAATTTTGGGCAATTTTCGGTTTTTTCATGTTAAAAAATCTGCTTTTGGGGGACAAATTCTGTTCTATTATACTTAGAAAGTTGAATTAAAAACTACCAGTAAGGAAACCATGAATTATAACAATCTGGAAAGTTTAAAGGATGAACTCCAAAAAAAAGTGAAAATTTTGGGCAATTTTCGGTTTTTTCATGTTAAAAAATCTGCTTTTGGGGGACAAATTCTGTTCTATTATACTTAGAAAGTTGAATTAAAAACTACCAGTAAGGAAACCATGAATTATAACAATCTGGAAAGTTTAAAGGATAAACTCCAAAAAAAAGTGAAAATTTTGGGCAATTTTCGGTTTTTTCATGTTAAAAAATCTGCTTTTGGGGGACAAATTCTGTTCTATTATACTTAGAAAGTTCATTTAAAAACTACCAGTAAGGAAACCATGAATTATAACAATCTGGAAAGTTTAAAGGATGAACTCCAAAAAAAAGTGAAAATTTTGGGCAATTTTCGGTTTTTTCATGTTAAAAAATCTGCTTTTGGGGGACAAATTCTGTTCTATTTTACTTAGAAAGTTGATTTAAAAACTACCAGTAAGGAAACCATAAACTATAACAATCTGGAAAGTTTCAAAGACCTACTCCAAAAAAAAGTGAAAATTTTGGACAATTTTCGGTTTTTTTATGTTAAAAATTCTGCTTTTGAGGGACAAATTCTGTTCTATTATACTTAGAAAGTTGAATTAAAAACTACCAGTAAGGAAACCATGAATTATAACAATCTGGAAAGTTTAAAGGATGAACTCCAAAAAAAAGTGAAAATTTTGGGCAATTTTCGGTTTTTTCATGTTAAAAAATCTGCTTTTGGGGGACAAATTCTGTTCTATTATACTTAGAAAGTTGAATTAAAAACTACCAGTAAGGAAACCATGAATTATAACAATCTGGAAAGTTTAAAGGATGAACTCCAAAAAAAAGTGAAAATTTTGGGCAATTTTCGGTTTTTTCATGTTAAAAAATCTGCTTTTGGGGGACAAATTCTGTTCTATTTTACTTAGAAAGTTGATTTAAAAACTACCAGTAAGGAAACCATAAACTATAACAATCTGGAAAGTTTCAAAGACCTACTCCAAAAAAAAGTCAAAATTTTGGGCAATTTTCGGTTTTTTCATGTGAAAAATTCTGGTTTTGGGGGACAAATTCTGTTCTATTGTACTTAGAGAGTTCAATTAAAAACTACCATTAAGAAAACCATGAATTATAATAAACTGGAAAGTTTCAAGGATTTACTCCTAAAAAAAGTCAAAATTTTGAGCAATTTTGGATTTTTTCATGTGGAAAATGTTGCTTTTGGGGGACAAATTCTGTTCTATTGTACTTAGAGACTTGATTTAAAAACTACCAGTAAGGAAACCATAAACTATAACAATCTGGAAAGTTTCAAAGACCTACTCCAAGAAAAGGTGAAAATTTTGGACAATTTTCGGTTTTTTTATGTACAAAATTCTGCTTTTGGGGGACGAATTCTGTTCTATTGTACTTAGAGACTTGATTTAAAAACTACCAGTAAGGAAACCAATAATTATAATAATCTGGAGAGTTTCAAGGATCTACTTCAAAAAAAAGTAAGAATTTTGGACAATTTTCGGTTTTTTTATGTAAAAAATTCTGCTTTTGGGGGACGAATTCTGTTCTATTTTACTTAGAAAGTTGATTTAAAAACTACCAGTAAGGAAACCATAAACTATAACAATCTGGAAAGTTTCAAAGACCAACTCCAAAAAAAAGTCAAAATTTTGGGCAATTTTGGATTTTTTCATGTGAAAAATTCTGCTTTTGGGGGACAAATTCTGTTCTATTGTACTTAGAGAGTTCAATTAAAAACTACCATTAAGGAAACCATGAATTATAATAAACTGGAAAGTTTCAAGGATTTACTCCTAAAAAAACTCAAAATTTTGGGCAATTTTGGATTTTTTCATGTGGAAAATGTTGCTTTTGGGAAACAACTTCTGTTCTATTGTACTTGGAGAGGTGAATTAAAAACTACCAGTAAGGAAACCATGAATTATAATTAACTGGAAAGTTTCAAGGATCCACTCCAGAAAAAAGTCAACATTTTGGGCAATTTTGGATTTTTTCATGTGGAAAATGTTGCTTTTGGGTGACAAATTCTGATCTATTGTACTTAGAGACTTGATTTAAAAACTACCAGTAAGGAAACCATGAATTATAATAAACTGGAAAGTTTCAAGCATCTACTTCAAAAAAAACTCAAAATTTTGGACAATTTTGGATTTTATCTCCTAATGAATACTTCAATTGCCTGGAAGAAACATGCATTTTTTAATTACTGGAAAAAATGAAACTTACTGCCTCTAAAAAAACGTTATTTAAGTTCGGCTAACGCTCAAATATAAGTTCTTTCAAAGGTTTTTGTTTTGTTTAAAAGCCATTCATTTTTCTCGGTATACATTTTCATTTTAATTTAACGTAATTAATTTTTAATTTTAACGTAATTGTAGTTTTTAGTGATTGTCTAGCTAAATACATTCATAACGTTCACTATAAAATAATATTTCTCACAATTAAATTACGCTCAAATACAAATAAATTACAATAAAATTTTCATTGTGAATAGGGATCTTTTAAATCTAAAACAGGCATTTTAATAACTTTTACTGTAAAATAGTTTTATTTAATAACAATAAAATATAATTACAAATAAATATATAAAATTCAAATTACTCATATATATTCCAGGAATAAACGACCTGGTACACTTCGATTTCCTGGACCCCCCACCCCACGAAACCTTAGTACTTGCACTGGAACAATTATATGCCCTAGGGGCCCTCAATCATCACGGCGAATTAACTAAATTGGGTCGAAGAATGGCCGAATTCCCGGTTGACCCGATGATGGCCAAAATGCTGTTGGCCTCTGAAAAGTGCGTAAAAAAAAATATGATTTTATTAAAAAAAAATTGAGTTATCGGTATATAATAGCATCAAGTATATGTAGCGACCAGTATACAGGGGTGTCTTTACAGTGGTGTAATTTAATTTTGAAATAAACCTTAAAGAAAAAAAATCCAAGGGGTTTAGATCAGGAGAACGCGCGGGCCAGTTAACGGTCCTCTTGCAACTAGTCCTCTTCCGAATCCGTCTTTGGGGAAATTAATGATCTAAATGCCTGCCTGAGGTGCCCCATGTCATTTATTTTATCTTGATTAATAAAAATTGAATTAGAAAGAAATATTTTCTGCACTGTAAATACCTTGGTAGATACCTGATGTTTACTGGACAATTTACTGCTCCTTGAACTTGCTCGGTATATAGGTATCAACTCGTGATTCAAGACTTTTATTATATATCGATGATATTTTAAGGTTCTTTTTTCTTTTTGACGGTTTCTTGCAGATACAAATGTTCGGAAGAGGTGGTGACTATTACCGCGATGTTGTCGGTTAATGGAGCAATTTTTTATAGACCTAAAGATAAGATTATACACGCTGATACGGCCAGGAAGAACTTCAATAGCATATTTGGAGATCATTTGAGTTTGTTGAACGTGTACAACCAATGGCGGGACACGGATTACTCGTTGCAATGGTGCTATGAAAATTTCATACAGTATAGGTGAGTTTATAATAATTTTATTTATTTATGTATTTCGATTATTTATTATATAACGATAATTTCAGTCAGGTACTATTACACCTGAATGCGTTTGTCGAATTAGATGATGTTAAATATCTAAGATAAGGAGTATAAAATTGAAATTTGGCACGCATGTGTAACTCGTTAAACCCTTTAATGAGAGTCATTAAAAAAAACAGAGTTGCCATTCAATAAAAAGAGGTCATGTCGTTTATTTACTAGACAATATATAATAATATAATTTTTTTAAGTCAATTGAAAACGCAATTCTTCGGAATTTTCCTCCTTTTTCTCTTCTTCCTTATTTCTCTCGACCTCCCGTTTCTCTTCTATTTTTCTCAAATTTCCTTGGTTAGAAAAAAATTACTTCTTGACCCCTATATTCAGTCCTTTCTTTTTCTTCTTCTTTTTCTACTTCTTCTTCTTCATTTTCGTTCTCTAATTGGACAGCAATAACAAATCACTAAACTTGTCGCTTAGAATCCTCCGGACATATGTGTCGCTAATTTATGATAAGTCCTGAACTTCCTAACTTACAAAGATGTTTTATACCTTAAAAGAATCCTTGTACGTTGCGTCAGGCTACACTAAAAACCGCTTTTAAATATCTAAAGTAGTTTCAGACTTATTAACGAAAATGTCTGACTATCTCCGTTTAGGGCAAGTCGTTCCTCTGAAGGTGCCTCCCAATGACTTAAGATAAGTCCAAGAGTTCTTAACTTGGAAAGACGTTTTATAGCTTAAAAGAATCCTTGAACGTTGCGTCAGGCTACACTGAAAACCGCTTTTAAATATCTAAAGTAGTTTCAGACTTATTAACGAAATTGTCTGACTATCTCCGTTTAAGGCAACTCGTTCCTCTGGAAGTGCCTCCCAATGACTTAAGATAAGTCCAAGAGTTCTTAACTTGGAAAGACGTTTTATAGCTTAAAAGAATCCTTGAACGTTGCGTCAGGCTACACTAAAAACCGCTTTTAAATATATAAAGTAATTTCAGACTTATTAAGGAAAATGTCTGACCATGTCCGTTTAGGGCAACTCGTTCCTCTAAAGGTGCGTCCCAATAACTGAAGATAAGTCCAAGAGTTCTTAACTTGGAAAGACGTTTTATACCTGAAAAGAATCCTTGAACATTGCGTCAGGCTACACTAAAAACCGCTTTTAAATATCTAAAGTAGTTTTAGACTTATTAGCGAAAATGTCTGACCATGTCTGTTTAGGGCAACTGTATCCTCTGGAAGTGCCTCCCAATGACTTAAGATAAGTCCAAGAGTTCTTAACTTGGAAAGACGTTTTATAGCTTAAAAGAATCCCTGAACATTGTGTCAGACTACACTAAAAACCGCTTTTAAATATCTTAAGTAGTTTCAGACTTATTAGCGAAAATGTCTGATTATGTCCGTTTAGGGCAACTCGTTCCTCTGAAGGTGCCTCCCAATGACTTAAGATAAGTCCAAGAGTTCTTAACTTGGAAAGACGTTTTATACCTGAAAAGAATCCTTGAACATTGCGGCAGGCTACGCTAAAAACCGCTTTTAAATATCTAAAGTAGTTTCAGACTTATTAGCGAAAATGCCTGAGTATTTCCGTTTAGCGCAACTCGCTCCTCTGGAAGTGCCTCCCAATGACTTAAGATAAGTCCAAGAGTTCTTAACTTGGAAAGGCGTTTTATACCTTAAAAGAATCCTTGTACGTTACATCAGGCTACACTAAAAACCGCTTTTAAATATCTAAAGTAGTTTCAGACTTATTAGCGAAAATGTCTGACTATGTTCGTTTAGGGCAACTCGTTCCTCTGAAGGTGCCTCCCAATGACTTATAATAAGTCCAAGAGTTCTTAACTTGGAAAGACGTTTTATACCTCTAAAGAATCCTTGAACGTTGCGTCAGGCTACATTAAAAACCGCTTTTAAATATCTAAAGTAGTTTCAAAGTTATTAGCGAAAATGTCTGACTATGTCCGTTTAGGGCAACTCGCTCCTCTGAAGGTGTCTGCCAATGACTTAAGATAAGTCCAAGAGTTCTTAACTTGGAAAGACGTTTTATACCTTAAAAGAATCCCTGAACATTGTGTCAGACTACACTAAAAACCGCTTTTAAATATCTTAAGTAGTTTCAGACTTATTAGCGAAAATGTCTGATTATGTCCGTTTAGGGCAACTCGTTCCTCTGAAGGTGCCTCCCAATGACTTAAGATAAGTCCAAGAGTTCTTAACTTGGAAAGACGTTTTATACCTCTAAAGAATCCTTGAACGTTGCGTCAGGCTACATTAAAAACCGCTTTTAAATATCTAAAGTAGTTTCAAAGTTATTAGCGAAAATGTCTGACTATGTCCGTTTAGGGCAACTCGCTCCTCTGAAGGTGTCTGCCAATGACTTAAGATAAGTCCAAGAGTTCTTAACTTGGAAAGACGTTTTATACCTTAAAAGAATCCCTGAACATTGTGTCAGACTACACTAAAAACCGCTTTTAAATATCTTAAGTAGTTTCAGACTTATTAGCGAAAATGTCTGATTATGTCCGTTTAGGGCAACTCGTTCCTCTGAAGGTGCCTCCCAATGACTTAAGATAAGTCCAAGAGTTCTTAACTTGGAAAGACGTTTTATACCTGAAAAGAATCCTTGAACATTGCGGCAGGCTACGCTAAAAACCGCTTTTAAATATCTAAAGTAGTTTCAGACTTATTAGCGAAAATGCCTGAGTATTTCCGTTTAGCGCAACTCGCTCCTCTGGAAGTGCCTCCCAATGACTTAAGATAAGTCCAAGAGTTCTTAACTTGGAAAGGCGTTTTATACCTTAAAAGAATCCTTGTACGTTGCGTCAGGCTTCACTAAAAACCGCTTTTAAATATCTAAAGTATTTCCAGACTTATTAGCGAAAATGTCTGACTATCTCCGTTTAGGGCAAGTCGTTCCTCTGAAGGTGCCTCCCAATGACTTAAGATAAGTCCAAGAGTTCTTAACTTGGAAAGACGTTTTATAGCTTAAAAGAATCCTTGAACGTTGCGTCAGGCTACACTGAAAACCGCTTTTAAATATCTAAAGTAATTTCAGACTTATTAACGAAAATGTCTGACCATGTCCGTTTAGGGCAACTCGATCCTCTGAAGGTGCCTACCAATGACTTAAGATAAGTCCAAGAGTTCTTAACTTGGAAAGACGTTTTATACCTCTAAAGAATCCTTGAACGTTGTGTCAGGCTACACTGAAAACCGCTTTTAAATATCTAAAGTAATTTCCGACTTATTAACGAAAATGTCTGAGTATCTCTGTTTAGGGCAAGTCGTTCCTCTAAAGGTGCCTCCCAATGACTTAAGATAAGTCCAAAAGTTCTTAACTTGGAAAGACGTTTTATACCTTAAAAGAATCCTTGAACGTTGTGTCAGGTTATACCAAAAACCGCTTTTAAATATCCAAAGTAGTTTTAGACTTGTTAGCGAAAATGTCTGACTATCTCCGTTTAGGGCAAGTCGTTCCTCTGAAGGTGCCTCCCAATGACTTAAGATAAGTCCAAGAGTTCTTAACTTGGAAAGACGTTTTATAGCTTAAAAGAATCCTTGAACGTTGCGTCAGGCTACACTGAAAACCGCTTTTAAATATCTAAAGTAATTTCCGACTTATTAACGAAAATGTCTGAGTATCTCTGTTTAGGGCAAGTCGTTCCTCTAAAGGTGCCTCCCAATGACTTAAGATAAGTCCAAGAGTTCTTAACTTGGAAAGACGTTTTATACCTGAAAAGAATCCTTGAACATTGCGTCAGGCTACACTAAAAACCGCTTTTAAATATCTAAAGTAGTTTCAGACTTATTGGCGAAAATGTCTGACTATGTCCGTTTAGGGAAACTCGTTCCTCTGGAAGTGCCTCCCAATGACTTAAGATAAGTCCAAGAGTTCTTAACTTGGAAAGACGTTTTATTTTTTAAAAGAATCCTTGAACGTTGTGTCAGGCTACATTAAAAACCGCTTTTAAATATCAAAAGGAGTTTCAGAGTTATTAACGAAAATGCCTGACTATTTCCGTTTAGGGCAACTCGCTCCTCTGAAGGTGCCTCCCAATGACTTAAGATAAGTCCAAGAGTTCTTAACTAGAAAAGATGTTTTATACCTTAAAAAAATCCTTGAACATTGCGTCAGGCTGCACTTAAAACCGCTTTTAAATATCTAAAGTAGTTTCAGACTTATTAACAAAAATGTCTGACTATATCCGTTTAGGGCAACTCGCTCCTCTGAAGGTGCCTCCCAATGACTTAAGATAAGTCCAAGAGTTCTTAACTTGGAAAAACGTTTTATACCTTAAAAGAATCCTTGAACGTTGTGTCAGGCTACACTAAAAACCGCTTTTAATTATCTAAAGTAGTTTCAGAGTTATTAGCGAAAATGTCTGACTATGTCCGTTTAGGGCAACTCGTTCCTCTGGAAGTGCCTCCCAATGACTTAAGATAAGTCCAAGAGTTCTTAACTTGGAAAGATGTTTTATACTTTAAAAGAATTCTTGATCATTGCGTCAGGCTACATTAAAAACCGCTTTTAAATATCTAAAGTAATTTCAGACTTATTAACGAAAATGTCTGACTATGTCTGTTTAGGGCAACTCGCTCCTCTGAAGGTGCCTCCCAATGACTTAAGATAAGTTCAAGAGTTCTTAACTTGGAAAGACGTTTTATACCTTAAAAGAATCCTTGAACGTTGCGTCAGGCTACACTAAAAACCGCTTTTAAATATCTAAAGTAGTTTCAGACTTATTAACGAAAATGTCTGACTGTCCGTTTAAGGCAACTCGTTCCTCTGAAGGTGCCTCCCAATGACTTAAGATAAGTCCAAGAGTTCTTAACTTGGAAATACGTTTTATACCTTAAAAGAATCCTTGAACATTGCGTCATGCTACACTAAAAACCGCTTTTAAATATCTTAAGTAGTTTTAGACTTATTAGCGAAAATGTTGGACTATCTCCGTTTAGGGCAACTCGCTCCTCTGGAAGTGCCTCCCAATGACTTAAGATAAGTCCAAGAGTTCTTAACTAGGAAAGATGTTTTATACCTTAAAAGAATCCTTGAACATTGCGTCAGGCTGCACTAAAAACCGCTTTTAAATATCTTAAGTAGTTTCAGAGTTATTAGCGAAAATGTCTGACTATGTCCGTTTAGGGCAACTCGTTCCTCTGGAAGTGCCTCCCAATGACTTAAGATAAGTCCAAGAGTTCTTAACTTGGAAAGATGTTTTATACCCTAAAAGAATTCTTGATCATTGCGTCAGGCTACATTAAAAACCGCTTTTAAATATCTAAAGTAATTTCAGACTTATTAACGAAAATGTCTGACTATGTCTGTTTAGGGCAACTCGCTCCTCTGAAGGTGCCGCCCAATGACTTAAGGTAAGTCCAAGAGTTCTCAACTTGGAAAGACGTTTTATACCTCTAAAGAATCCTTGAACATTGCGTCATGCTACACTGAAAACCGCTTTTAAATATCTAAAGTAGTTTCAGACTTATTAGCGAAAATGTCTGACTATCTCCGTTTAGGACAAGTCGTTCCTCTGAAGGTGTCTCCCAATGACTTAAGATAAGTCCAAGAGTTCTTAACTTGGAAAGACGTTTTATACCTCTAAAGAATCCTTAAACATTGCGTCAGGCTACACTAAAAACCGCCTTTAAATATCTAAAGTAGTTTCAGACTTAGTAGCGAAAATGTCTGACTATCTCCGTTTAGGACAAGTCGTTCCTCTGAAAGTGTCTCCCAATGACTTAAGATAAGTCCAAGAGTTCTTAACTTGGAAAGACGTTTTATACCTTAAAAGAATCCTTGAACGTTGCGTCAGGCTACACTAAAAACCGCTTTTAAATATCTAAAGTAGTTTCAGACTTATTAACGAAAATGTCTGACTATGTCTGTTTAGGGCAAGTCGTTCCTCTGAAGGTGCCTCCCAATGACTTAAGATAAGTCCAAGAGTTCTTAAGTTGGAAAGACGTTTTATATATTAAAAGAATCCTTGAACATTGCGTCAGGCTACACTAAAAACCGCTTTTAAATATCTTAAGTAGTTTCAGAGTTATTAGCGAAAATGTCTGACTATGTCCATTTAGGGCAACTCGTTCCTCTGAAGGTGCCTCCCAATGACTTAAGATAAGTCCACGAGTTCTTAACTTGGAAAGGCGTTTTATAGCTTAAAAGAATCCTTGAACGTTGCGTCAGGCTACACTGAAAACCGCTTTTAAATATCTAAAGTAGTTTCAGACTTATTAGCGAAAATGTCTGACTATCTCCGTTTAGGGCAAGTCGTTCCTCTGAAAGTGCCTCCCAATGACTTAAGATAAGTCCAAGAGTTCTTAACTTGGAAAGATGTTTTATACCTCTAAAGAATCCTTGAACGTTGTTTCAGGTTATACCAAAAACCGCTTTTAAATATCCAAAGTAGTTTTAGACTTTTTAGCGAAAGTGTCTGACTATCTCCGTTTAGGGCAAGTCGTTCCTCTGAAGGTGCCTCCCAATGACTTATAATAAGTCCAAGAGTTCGTAACTTGGAAAGACGTTTTATACCTCTAAAGAATCCTCGAACGTTGTGTCAGGTTATACTCAAAACCGCTTTTAAATATCTAAAGTAGTTTTAGACTTATTAGCGAAAATGTCTGACTATGTCCGTTTAAGGCAACTCGTTCCTCTGAATGTGCCTCCCAATGACTTAAGATAAGTCCAAGAGTTCTTGACTTGGAAAGACGTTTTATACCCCTAAAGAATCCTTGAACGTTGTGTCAGGCTACACTAAAAACCACTTTTAAATATCTAAAGCAGTTTCAGACTTATTAAGGAAAATGTCTGACCATGTCCGTTTAGGGCAACTCGCTCCTCTGAAGGTGCCTCCCAATGACTTAAGATAAGTCCAAGAGTTCTTAACTTGGAAAGACGTTTTATACCCCTAAAGAATCCTTGAACGTTGTGTCAGGCTACACTAAAAACCACTTTTAAATATCTAAAGCAGTTTCAGACTTATTAAGGAAAATGTCTGACCATGTCCGTTTAGGGCAACTCGCTCCTCTGAAGGTGCCTCCCAATGACTTAAGATAAGTCCAAGAGTTCTTAACTTGGAAAGACGTTTTATAGCTTAAAAGAATCCTTGAACGTTGCGTCAGGCTGCACTAAAAACCGCTTTTAAATATCTAAAGTAGTTTCAGACTTATTAACGAAAATGTCTATTCAAGTCCCTTAGGAGCAACTCTGATTTCCATACTTACTTTACTACGAGATTTCATAGGTGTATCTAATTTACCTAAGATATTATTTGTTACGGATGATATCTAAAAAAAGGAATAAATTCAAATTGTCACAATTTAAGTAGGAAATGTCTGCATTTTTTGCAAGAATTGTTAGAAACTTGCAGGTATTGCCATGGCCGGCAAAATCTCCTGATTTAAGTCGAATAGTCTTCCAGACAAACGAAGAGTTGCTAAATTAAACGGAAAAGCAATGGCTACAAATTAAGCAAAACGATATTAACAATTTAATTATTAAAGAGGACTCTGACTCCCTCCCCTTTAAACCCAAATAACTCAAAAACTACTGAAGATAAAATGATGAGACAAACTGCATGATATTAAGAAAATAATGCTTAATAAATGTTGTATGAGCCATAAATACATTTGGGCTAAATTTTCTTAATTATTGGATCCCAAATTCAGGTCACACTTGAAGGAATTATCGTCCTCCTCTGACTTCCTCCCCTTTAAACCCAAATATCTCAAAAACTACTGAAGATAAAATGATGAGACAAACTGCATGATATTAAGAAAAAAATGCTGTATAAATGTTGTATGAGCCATAAATACATTTGGGCAAAATTTTCTTAATTACTGGATCTCAAATTCAGGTCACACTTGAAGGAATTATCGTCCTCCTCTGACTCCCTCCCCTTTAAACCCAAATATCTCAAAAACTACTAAAGATAAGATGATGAGACAAACTGCATGATATTAAGAAAATAATGCTTTATAAATGTTGTATGAGCCATAAATACATTTGGGCAAAATTTTCTTAATTACTGGATCCCAAATTCAGGTCACACTTGAAGGAATTATCGTCCTCCTCTGACTTCCTCCCCTTTAAACCCAAATATCTCAAAAACTACTGAATATTAAATGATGAGCCAAACTGCATGATATTAAGAAAATAATGCTTAATAAATGTTATATGACCATAAATACATTTGGACTAAATTTTCTTAATTACTGGATCCCAAATTCAATTAGTAAATCAATTTCTTGTTCAGTTCCCTGATAGGTCAAAGTTGTGTTCGCAGATATCCACTTGTTAGTTTTTTCTCAATTGTTAGATTCTTAGTACGACGTTTCGTTTTTTCCTGCGGCCATCATCAGTATTGAACAAAACCTTTTTTTTTTAAATTGTAGGTCCTTAAAGAGGGCAAGGGACGTAAGGGAACAACTGGTAGGTTTAATGCAACGGGTCGAAATTGATATGGTATCAAACGTGAGCGAGACCATAGACATCCGAAAAGCGATCACGGCCGGCTACTTTTATCATATCGCCCGCCTATCCAAGGGCGGACACTATAAAACTGTGAAACATAACCAGGTATTTTTTTTGAAATATTTTACTCCTATCTTAGGTACAGCCTTGTACAGATGTCCATGGTCCAGTGTATAATAGCAAATAATATAATGGACAGTTTTTATTTAATAAGTGCATTGGAACCTTCAGTGAAGCGCATTGGCCAGCGCGAATTCTGGACCTAGCTCCTCTTGACTTTTTCATATGGGGTCTTCTTAGTGTTATTATACAACGTGCCCAAGATAAGGAGGGCCAGCACGGGGATCTCCGTAACCGTGAGAGATAGAAAGTGGGTTAAATGGGAAGAATTCAGCAAATCTAGAAAAATCCGAGTAGTTCCGGAGATATCCGAAAAACACACTTCTGTTTAGCCATTTTTTCCCCCCTTTCAGATGCCGTTATTAAATTTTAGACCCGACGTTTCGACGTCTTCAGGCCATCGTCAACTTTTTTTTTTCAAATACAGACCTGATTTTACGGATATCAAATATTCGAATTCAACGGCTTTAAACGTTTTTCAAGCATTTTTAAACGTTTTTTATACCTTAATATTCTACCTACCTAAAATATGTAGAATATTAATATTATTAAAGAAAAAATAAGGCCTACTCAGTTCAGATGTTCCCACAGGAAAAAATCAATGGGAGACAAATCGGGTGATCTCGGAGGACATTCAAGGTTTCATTGAGAAAATTGCGCCCAGTTTAAGTGCGTAAGTGATGTACGGAATGGCATAATGTCCGGGAAAAGCCACTTTGACCAGTTACTGTATAATTGAATGGAGGTTAACGGTATAATTGAATAAACACAGCGAAGTATATGAATTATACCTTAACTGCAATAAGTCGTGGTCTTAAAGAAAATAAATGAATGAAACTGCTGAGTTCAGATGTTCTTATAAAAAGAAATCAAGGGGAGACAAATCGGGTGGTCTCGCAGGACATTCAAGGTTTTATTCAGAAAAATGCCACTAAGCCTGAGTGCTTAGGTGATGTACGGAATGGCATAATGTCCAGGAAAAGCCACTTTGACCAGCTGCTGTATAATTGTCAATAGGAGACAATTAATAAGATAAAACTTATTATAAGTGTAGTAACAGTGATGCATTAATCTGGACCTCGACATCAATTAATTACAGAAACTATTCTCATCCATAGACACAGTAGAGCTAATAAAGAGAAAATGGATGAATGAAACTGTTGAGTTCGTACAAAAAGAAATCAAGGGGAGACAAATCGGGTGATCTCGCAGGCCGTTCGAGGTTTCATTGACAAAATTCCACCCAATCTTAAATGCTTAATAAGATAAAACGTATAATAAGTGTAGCTTAGGCATCAATTAATTACAAAAGAAAATGGATTAATGAAACTGTTGAGTTTAGATGTTCGTAGAAAAAGAAATCAAGGGGAAACAAATCGGGTAATCCAGCAGGACATTCGAGGTTTCATTGAGAAAATTCATTCATTCATTAGTAACATAAAACGTATAATAAGTGTAGCTTCGGCATCAATTAATTACAAAACCTATTTTCCATTTATGAATACAGTGCGGGATATGAATTATAATTCGACTACAATAACTCGTGTAGTTTTTGGGACTGCGTGGTCTAAAAGCAAATTAATGAATGAAACTGTTGAGTCCATAAAAAAAGAAATCAAGGGGAGACAAATCGGGTGATTTCGCAGGCCGTTCGAGGTTTCATTGAGAAAATGCCACCCAGATTGAGTGCTGTGTACATGATACATTCAGTATACTGGTTGCAGCTGGATCTTTTGGAAGTTCTGTAAATTATATTCTTGCATCAATGAACGAACGAACATTCGAAAGTAACTTGTTTTTTAATTCTTGAGTCCTCCGGGTTTTTTTTATACTTAAATTTAAAATATTATCCTTTAATTTATATTAATTCAATCTAATTCTCCCAACTTAATAGAACCTGATTTCTGGTCCTTTAATTCTGTATTTGACCTTTGTACTGACTTTTTAATTTTTTTTTTGGGTACAATTTTGAATACAAGAGGTACCAATCATCTCATCTTAGACACCCTCTATAAGTAGCCTCACCTCTTTAAAAACCCTTAGAGCCTCTAATTGATGATGTCAATAACAAAACGTCGAAACGTCGATATAAATACACCCAAACTAGATTTCTGCGATATATTTCTATTGGTCTAAACTATATTTTAATTAAACTTTTAGACTGTAACGATTCATCCCAATAGCGCCCTATTTGAGGAGCTTCCCAGGTGGGTTCTGTACCACGAGTTGGTGTTTACCACGAAAGAATTCATGCGTCAAGTGATAGAGATCGAAAGTAAATGGTTGCTTGAAGTTGCCCCACATTACTATAAACCTAAAGAGTTAGAGGATTCGACTAATAAAAGGATGCCGAAGAATGTGGGGCGAAGTACGAGGACTGAATGATTTTTTTTTAAATTTGATTATGTTAAATAGAGAAGTGTAACAGTAGGTTTGTTTAAGTTATTGGACTTGGGAAGGTGAAAGGTAAGTATATGGTACCTATATATTTAATTAAGTGAAAATATGCATAATTTCCGAAATAAAATAAGTGCGAACAAAACGAGGATCAGTGGTAGTTTTTTGGTTTTGATCAGTCTAAAGTATTAAAATAAAAATTAAATATTAGTTTATTGAATGCTTTGATGTCAGTACGATAAAATGCGTTATTTAAGAATTTTGGACTAATGTAAAAAATTGTTCATATTTTATTCAATTATGGGCGTCAAAAAAAATATGCTGACTTGTAAAAAAATATTTTTGCATTTATTTGTTTACTTTATTGTTATATACTAGAGGATTGTTTAAAAACAAACAAAATATTTTGTTCATGTACGTAAGCATAAAGTATGACAAATTTAAGAATACAAAACAATACAAAAATATATTACAAGAGAAATACCACCATAGCAAAGAAGATTTCCTAAAAAATGCACGATAGGTATTTTTCCTAAAATGTACTTTTTCAGAAAAATTAGTCAAGGGTAGTGTTGATTAAAAGCGGCTTTTTTTTGCAAATAATAATTTGCTTTAGAGTTATACTTAATATAATTTGTTTTTAACTACTTAATAAAAATGAAAATATAATAAACAAAAAAGAAAAGAATAATAGGCCCTTAATAGAGACAAAAAATATATTAAAATGATTACTTCCTTAATACCAGAAACTATTTAATAAATTCAAAAAGATTTGATAAGAAATAGACAAAATTTCCGTGGTGTGTTTAAGTAAATGGAAATACAGAATAATATAAATTATAGTTAATTCTATATAACGTGAAAGAAGTGAGTTATTTAATTTTTTCCTCTAAGGCAAATATTTACCGTCAAACGGGGTGAATCGAGACGACTATTACATATTTATGTTATATTTTTTTTTATACAACTGCCGAACAAAGTTAAAATTTAGCAGAAAGTGACCGTAGTCCATACAACAGCAGAAATATGTATTCGATTATTTTTTAATTTCCATGGATTATAAAAAAAAAAAAAAAAAAAAATATAGGGTGTCCCGATTGACCCCGTTTTGGGGCGAATCGGAACGCGCCGTTTTAGGCCATGTAAAATGCATGTCGCCCCGCGTATGAGGTGAATCGGGACCAAAAATTGAAAAAAATATATTTTTCATATTTTTTTAAGTACCGTAGAATGGGGCTATTTGAGAATTTTTTTGAGGTTTTTGAGCCATATCTATAAGACAAAAGTAAGCTTGATCAATTTTGTAATGGCGTTGGAAAGACCTATGATAGAGGTATCTATTTCTTATATTTGACTAACGGCTTCCTCTTCTGGGAGCCGTAAAAAAATTTTTTTAGGGCCTTCTCAAATTGCCCCATAGGGTGGGGCTTTTTGAGAATATGCCTTAAAATTGCATAAATCATCATTTATCCACTGAAGGGGATATTTGGAAAACAAAAAAACATTTAAAAAAAAATAAAAAACATGTTAACATATAAAAAAAATATACAAAACAAAAAATATTTCTTGCAACATTGCAAATTACAATTAAAATATGTAAACAAAAAAACATAAAGTAGATAAAGGTTTCTTGAAGGTTACAAACAGTGGTAACTATATGTTTATTGTATGTTTAGTTCTGAAAGATTATCCGAAAAGGTAAAAAATTGCCTGGTCCCTGAACCTTCAATCTTAGGAGGGCTGAGTATCATGATAAGCATTTCGGTTGTTACCTCGTCTTCATCTAACTTAGGAGGAGATAAAAATCTTTCCGTTTTGGAGGATTTTTTTAAAAACGATGTTTTGAAAACCCGTTCCCCGTTTAGCAGGGTAACGGATTTTATTTGTCCTATATAACATTGGCTTGAAATTGTTGCCGTGTATCGAACAACTACCCAATCATTGACCTTAAGATTATTAAAGTTTATAAGAGGATGGTCATCATCGTCACTTATTTCTTGCTGATTTTCATCATCGTGTTCTTCTGGTTGGATTTCTTTATCAGGTTTTTTCAAATTAAAACAGGGAAGGTCTTCATCGTCAATATTTTGTAGCTGGCCTTCTTCATCATCTGATGATTCGCATGAACTTATTTCAGAAACATTTCTACTAGTAGATGGGTTTAAAACAGTTTTTCCTGCTTCTACAGTAAGCTTCTTGCGACGCGGTGCTTTACGCTGCTCACAACTACCCATACGCATTTCTTTTAGGACATCCAAAACTGAGCTTGAATCTAAAATATTAGAATCTGTACCTGTGGTGGACGATGCAGGTAATCTTTCCTTTGGTTGCGCAGGATTTAGAGGGTGCAATCCAGTTTTGGCAAATCCGGAGACTAAATTTTGCCTTCCTTTGCCATTCTCTTCAATCTTGTTATGGAGCTGTGCAAGCAATCTAGGGAATACATCTTTTGAGAGTGTAGTCATTTTCCGCCCTTGGCCTTTCTTCCACGTTGTCAGAATTTCGCGCCAATATTTCTTAAGTGGAGAATAAAATGCGACGTCTCATGGCTGCATGACATGGGTCGCATTGCTTGGCAAACAAATAAATGCAATATCCATTTTCTCGCACGTTTTAAGGACGTCTTCGGAAAAGTGAGAAGATAAGTTGTCCCCAATGAGAGCCTAAAATGAAAATTAAATATGGGTAAAATGACTTAAACCTCTCTGTTATACCTACTCACCTTTTTTCCAGGTTTATTTTTAAAAAATGGAACTACCACAGTAAAAAACCAATTTCGAAAACAAGCGGAATCGAACCACCCGCTTTTAGACCTATTATATCTGGCACCTTTAGGGCCTCCCTCAGTCCATGAGTCCCAAAGATGCTCACCTTTATACACTACATAAACTGGTAATATCTGGCCATCAGCAGTACCAGCATACATTAAGCTTATGGCTGTTTTTGTCGAAAATATCTCTCTTTCTGGGTACCTTGATCCTCTTTTATAAATATATTTCTTAGTGCCTGGGTTGTCGGTAAGGTTTGTTTCATCATAATTTATCATTAAACTAGGATTTACCGCTAATAAAGTATCTCGGGCATTATCAAAAAATTATCGATAACTTCTGGTGAAAGTGAAGCTCTTTTAGTTGAAATATTGGATGATAGACGGTTTGATATGAGCTTTTCGTGTCGTTTAAGAAAAGCTAATGCCCAATCTCTACCAGGAAAGTTATCCTTCAAACGAACCTCCTGTACACCTTTTTTATCCAGGTAATTCTTCGCAAAAAGTCTTAGATCCAATATGTCAAAGGGAAATCCCCAAGCTGCCACAATATTTAGGTATTTCACAAACTGTTCCTCTTCTTCCTTGGAAAATATTGAAGGTCTTCCCGGTTTTTCAAATATATTGGTCCCCCTAGCACGTCTGCTTATGGTGGCGATGGGCACTTTGAAATGCTCCGAGGCCTTAGCCAAAGTTAACCGCCCTTTTTTTACTTCTTCTATTGCTCTAGCTAAGGCTTTCTCTGAGTAATGCCTATATGGCACGTAATTTTTGCCATTTCTGACATGGCTAAATGTTTTTTTATAAGTGCGCACCATTATCTCATACCATTCTAAAAAAGCCAATTTCATTTGAAAGCAATTTCTAACAATTTTCAAATAGCCCCCATGCCTTCTCAAATTACCCCACTCCAGAAAATACTGAATAAAAAAAAACAAAAGAGTCCTAAAATGTTTATGTTACCAATACACCTTCCTAAAACCCCATACTTTTATTTGGATTAAGTGCCAATATCATACAATTAATCGGTTTAGATTTACAGAGTAAAGTTAACCACTTACCGTTCTTTCACCAAAAAACACGTGTTTTTCCTAATATTTTTACGCGCCAAAATAAAACAGCTACCTTTCGTCGAACTGCGCTCGAGTACGCGGTTGCATGTGTACTAATGGCCTTGCGCGGCGTTTGCGTATTGTTATTAACTCTGTGGGCGTTGTTGCCGCTTTTAACATTTTTCGGATGAATTCTCAAATTACCCCTCATTTTCCAGAATAGCCCCATTCTACGGTATAAAAATAAAAAAAATACTACAGTAAAATACAAAAACAGTCTTTATTTTACAGTTTTCAGTTACAAAGTTAAAAAACCACATTAAAAAAAAATATTTTCAGAAATAATATAATGATATTAGATGGCATAAGATTTTAACTTAATAACTCGTCGCAATTCGGTTGGTTTAGGTAGTTTTTTATAAATTTGTTCCGGCGTAATCATGCAAATATCTTCCACTGTTGGAAAAATAAAACAATTTCTTATTTTTCGGTTTGATCTGAGAAATTTTAAAAACTTTAAAACTTTTACCAAAGAGTCCCTTAATTTGCCCGATAAAATATTTTTCCAACTTAACCTCGACAAAATTGTCAGTGGCAATGCTATTTTCCATTGGATGCTGTACATAAAAGCACTCGTCCAGTTCCATTGCTTCAGATTCTGCTTTATCTGACTCAAGTTCGAAAATGTCGTCCTCTTGAGAGTCTTAAAGCACTGTTGTATTGCTTGTTGACGGTTGCGGTTGCGCTTCTAAATATGCTATACAATTGATATTTGAACGTGGCACGGCTCGGTCCCGGCACTGTGTAGCCTGAATCATCCTTTATTATAAGTTCTGTCGTCTATGATATCAACGAATTTAGCAACATGCTGAAAGTCACTCCTGCGTAGTCAGTGTCTGTATTTTGTTCGGACTGTTTGTTGGTACTTTTGTAGTTATTATAGTTTCTAAGTCTTAGATGTGTGTAATTAGGTTTTTTTTTTAGAATAGTTTTACTCTTTTAAATAAGTTAATTAGGATTATCATTTTCTTTCTCCTGACTTGTCTTATTCTATTGTATATGTAGTATCAAATGACCAAATAAATCAATAATTTTGTATTAAATTTAATGGGCACTTATATCCCTAAGAAGTTCATTCATAAAGACAGGAACTTTGTTTTTAAAAAAGACATTGGTGTCCCGGTTTTCTCGTTCACCGAGTACAATACTTGCGTTTTTGTCACACTCATGTGAAGCGGACCTTAGTCGTTTCTAACGTGCAACGATTGACAGATAGATTTCTTGAGATAGATTTCTAGATCTGTGGTAGAAATGCTTTTGCCTGGCTCGACTGTAACTTTCTTTTTCCTTGCTACAGTAGGCTTGCATGCATTCCTGCTTTCGTTAAGCACTTCTACCACAGATTCCGTCCAGTCGTTTCCAGGATCATCTTCTTCGAGGTTTCTTTCTGGTGGCAACCTTTTCAAAACTTGATTTCTATCGATGGGAATGATTCCCGTGCCACGAAAACCGCTTTTAATATTTTGTGTTAGAGTTGCTTCTAGTTTGCTTATAGCTTGCCTTAGTAGGCTTGGAAAATACTCCTTCGGCAAAGAAACCTTGTATTGTTTTTTCCAACCTTTTAAAGTTGACCTCCAAGCCTTTTTCATCGGGCCAAAAACGGACACGTCAAGTGGCTGTGTTAAATGGGTTGAATTTGGCGGCAAAAAAGAAAACCGAATATTATTTTCTTCGCATAATTCAATCACCCTATGCGACAAATGACTACACAAATTATCGCCAATGACAACCCTTGGTGCCGGACGCCTCTTCAAGATAGTTAGAGCTATGGAAATGAACCAGTCTTCAAACAATGGCTGTTTCCCGAGTCACGGCTGCACGAGACCGTTTGATATTCTCACACAGTCTCTCAGTCAGAAGTTCTTTATGTCGGAGACAAAACAAATTCGCCCAATCAACACCGGGCGTATTATTTTTAAATTTCGCCACTCTTACCCCTTTTCTATCAAGATATCCCTTTACAATGTATCGAATAGTAGTTTTCTCCATTGGGTATGCCCACTCTTCCGCCAATACTATTAAATGGACCAGCCTGGATTCCTCAGCTCCTGTCAAAATTGTTTGACCACCTTGTTTCTTTGGCTTCTGCTTCGCATAACTCCTTTGCGTCTCGAACAGTTATCTGGCCTCTTTTGAACTGCCTCAAAGCTTTTTCCAGTTGTTCTTGACTATAATTCTGATAGGCCTTAGTCCAAGGCGTTTTTTTGTATTTCCGGACCATTGGGACAATGATTCACCCCTGAAAGCGAGTTTTTATGTTTAAAAATTAATAATAAAAAAACTAGGCAAAATAACTTAACAAAAGTCCATTCAACATCTAGAAAATACCCACAGGTATACTATATTAACAACCCAACGCTCAAATCTCCCAATAAATACCGTTTCCAAACAAAGTTAGCAGCAGATTGAAAAAAACGTTAAATTTCGCTCTAATATGTGGACGCCTGTACGCACTGGAATCTTCCAAATAACTAGCGGCCACGCGTGAATGTCAAACAGATTGACCTCCTGGACCCGATTCACCTTGTTTGACGGTATTTAATTTTTTCCTCTAAGGCAAATATATACTGCAAAAAAATCATTTTTCAATAAAATAACCCTTACACCACCCACCCACCTCAACCCTTATCCAATGAGAATTTTTTTGAAAAATCACTGTTTTTCGTTCATAATATCCAATCTAATAACACTGTTTTTGTAGTAAATATTATATTATAGATTAAATATTATGAATTTTATTTTATGAAATTTATAATCTATTATTCATGCAATTTTTTTTTAAAAACAGTGATTTTGCAAAATAATTTCTTACTGGTTAACTGTGTGGGTGGGGGGCTAAGGGTAATATTATTGATTTTTTTTTTCAATAATATGCCTTAGAGAAAAAAATTAACTCTTTTAGGTTATAAAAAATTAACTCTAATTTGTTTATTTTTAAGTGCAGAAAAAAAATAAAATAATAAACAATATAGACGTCAATTCAATGTAAAAACAGCTAAAGCTCAGAAATAGACCGTTTAATGGAAAGAATAATAATGTGAGTCTTAATAGAGACAGGTAAATAAATTATTGCGTCCTCAATTCCATAAATTATTTTTTTACCTATTTAAGTAAATTCGAAAAAATGCCATTCAAGAAGATTGATTTGATAAGAAGTATACACACCTTTCCATACTTTATATAGAAATAACGAATAATATGAATTACAGTTAATTTTCTGTAACCTAATGAACTGAATTATTTAATAAATTTAATTTTTTTCCCTTATTTATTTTCTGCAGAAAAAAATATTTTTCATTAATCCTCACCCTGCCCCCCCACCCACCCCACACCTTTATTTAATAAGAAATTCTTCTGCAAAATCACCCTTTTCCAAAGTTATATGCATGAACAAGAGATAATTTCCAATCCAATAAACTGTCAATTGTATTTTTTTTTAATTAATAACTAAACTAGAGAGTTGAAATGTTCTGAAATGATTCTATAAGGTACCGAGTATATACCCTGAAAGTTTCGTATCTGTAGGTCTCATCAGTCAAAGGTTATTAAAACATTGAAACTTTTATATTTATTTAAATTACATATATAATAAATGGGTTTTAAATGAGGTGATGTATACTTAATTTTTTTCCTTCGATGAATTGGTGAAGGAGCAAGGTATGCAACGTTCAGTCCTCCCTTCGACCCAATTATACTCCTCGATAATTAGCTCAAAACAGTCTAAAATGCTCAAAAAAAAAAATGAACAGTTGAGCCTTATTCAAATAGTTAATAATTTTTAATTGATATCCCTGTAAGAAATTTAATTAAAAACACATAAACAAAATATCCCACTTGGACTTATTGTCAGTTTTGTTGGTTCTCCGTTATATAAACTTTCAAAATATCTTTATGATTTGTTCCAGTGTGCATTTAATAAAGACCTTCAAAATATAATTTAATAAAATGATAATTTAAAAAATAGAAAAAAAAACCAAATGTTTTATTTACATTGTTTAAATGATTGAAAAAATGTTAAATTTAAACCCTCCGATATATATCCTCAAAAACTAGACTTCTCTGTTGTAAGTACTATTGGACGTTCCCATTTAATTGTAATTATAATTTTCAATTTTTATTGTCAATTTTTATCTCTACATTTTAAAGAATTGAAATAGTTATTAAATATCATAATTTCCCACATACTATTTTAAACCAAAAAAAAATTGATATTAATGTTGTTAACTGTGTTTTTTTTTAAGTTTATTACGTTAAATAGAAAAGTGTAACAGTTATTAAACCTTAAGTCTAAGTGTAATATTCCGCAAGTCGTGAAATTAAGTTTATTATTATTATTTAAAAAATATAGCAGGTAAGTTATATAAAGGTAAAAATCATGACAATCTTTGGGAAGAACACTGTTTTTACTTCGTTTGCTTAATCTTTAGCCTAATTAGAGTTATTTGCATAAAATAAATAAATAGCAGCATTTTTATTCCCTTTTTATTGGGTTCCCATTTCCCTTAACTTAGTAGGTTGTTCCATAAGACGGATTCTTCATTTTTAAATAAGGACAATTCAGCGATATAAATATACAGGGTGTGCCAACAAGGTGTAGAGCAAAAAGTTCTACAGCAAAGTTGTAGGGTTGACAAAAACCTACGAACTAAAAATATTTTTATGTATACTGGGTGTCACAAAAAAGTTACTATGAAATATGATTTTTTTTTAAATGGTACGCCCTGTATATTATGGTACTAAAATGTGAGGCAAAAAGAGTACTTTACTTTGGTATAACGTTTTTAAAATTTCCTTGCGGCGTTGCAACGTAATTAATTTTTTTATGTTATTTTTTGCCTTTTAGAGGGTTCGTTTAAAAAATTATAATTAACTTAAAATTTATTCTGCGCCTATGAAACTTGTACCACAGTTAGTCTAGGGTACCTCCTCTAGACTGACTATGATAATTTGTAATTTTTTAAAACAGGGTGTTTTTAAAAAACTTGCTGAAATTAAATACGCAATATCTCAAATTTTTCAAATGGAACACCCTGTATACTTTTATCTAATTAAGTTTGTTTCTCAAATACCTTCATTTTTTGTTTAATATGTCCTATAGCTAAACCAAGTACTTTTGAGATATTTTAACTTTCCTGTAAAATACTATGCATAACTCAAAACTCAATTTATTCAAACATTATATACACATACTGTTTTACAATAGAGGGGTCATGCCTAAGTTGATTTAACAACTTGTATGCAGTACTGTCCTCAAAAAAGTTGGGAAAAAAAACTAGTTTGTTATACAACTATTCTTAAAAGTCTACAATATATAGCACACCAGACCCAACCCCAAGCCAAACGACCCCAAAAGCCGCAGCCCCACCCGCCCGCGAGCTACAGGGCGCCGAAGCCTCAATCACCAATTTGTGATTGTTGTAAAACTTTACATTTAAAAAAAATAAAAAATTTGGCGACGTTGTTTGGTCATTAGGGGACACCCAATAAAAATTTCATTAAACATGCAGAGTTGCCGCTTCTATGTAAAACTAGCAACGTCCCTCCTATTAAATAGATATGTTGTATTTAATTACATTTTCGGATTCTACATAGAATTGCAAGAATTTTAATGTATCCATGTGATACATTATATTTCTTTTTTTTAATAATTGTTTTTTTTTTTTTTGAAACGCCCTGCAGCTCAAAGACACAAAAATAGAAGTACAACTTTAAGGATTTTTTACTTAAAATTAAATGTAGTACATTGTCAAAAAATTTGAGCATAACCATTTAGGAAAAAAAGGGCAATTATTTAATTAAAACCTTAACACCCTGCAGCCCGGAAACAAATGAAAACGGTACCACAATCCCCAGGACCACCCTGATATATAGTATTTGTCAGAAGAATTTCATCAAATATTTGAGGCTTATAATAAATATTAATAATATAATAAATAGGCTTATAATAAATATTTGAAGCTTATAATCAAGTTTAAAAACTAGATATGTAAATCCCGTGTCAATTTTTTAATCTCCTTTTGGTAAACAGAACGTATATTCTATTATTTAAATACACTTTGACCACATACGCTTGAACCAAAAATTTACTAAAAAATCAAAAAGAAGAAACGAAACAAAGGAAAGACTAACTAAGTCAAATTTCGACGGATTTGGGAATTCCAAGTCGGACTGTCGATTATAATTTTAGGAAATTCGCCAGAGAAGGGACTATTAGCAACAAACCTCGATCGGGAAGGCCAAAGGCAACAAGTTCAAATGAGGATTTAAATATTATAATTACAAGCAAACGCAATAGACACCTTACCGCCCTTGAAATCACAGCAAAAATCAACAAGGAGCGTAAAAAAGCGGTCAGTGTTTCGACAGTAAAACGGCGACTTTATAATGCTGGTCTTAAAGGACGTTTAGCTGTATCAAAACCGCTACTGAAGGATGTTAATAAGAAGAAAAGACTTGAGTGGGCCCAATCACACAAAGAATGCACCATTGATGACTGGAAGAAAGTTGTCTGGAGTGACGAGTCGAGGTTTTTGGAACGAAGAGGCGAGTTTTTGTTCGCCGTTATGTCAATGAAAGGGTCGCTGAACTGTACGGTGGATCTGCAGTGGGCGATCTAATTAGAATAGAGGGAATTCTTCGAGAAGAGGGTTACAAAACAATTTTAAGTGACAATGTACTTCCTTCTGGTACTCGAATAATTGGGGAAAACTTCATCTTTTAACATGACAATGACCCCAAGCACACGTCGAAGTTGTGCAAGCAATATTTAGGTCAATTACAAAGGCAACATCTTCTGAAAGTTATGGTATGGCCCCCACAATCACCGGACCTCAATCCTATCGAATTACTGTGGGATCAACTGGATAGGCAAGTGCGAAAATCATGCGAGGATCATCCAGGAAGAGTGGTACAAGATACCTCAGAAAACTTTGGACAAATATTAATTAGAAGACTACCGAAACTTCGTGAAGCTGTTATTAAAAATCGAGGCGGATATGCAGATGAATCCAAAATTTGATTTTCTTAAATTTAATTAATTGAAAAATGTATTGTTTATATTCATTTTGTTATAAATAGACCGTTTCGTAAGAATAACTGATGGGTTTATTATTTTTAGTTATAACGTTAAAACAGTCATATGTGGGCAAATAATTTTGAGCGCTAGTGTACACCAAAACCAAAAATTTACTAAAAAATCGTTAAATAAACATACATTTAACAATAATAACATATGGTGTGTTCCTTCAATGTCGCATCCCTATTTTCTCCAAAGAACCCATCAGAAATCCTTCTCCTGTTGGTTCTTCATCATTAATGGCGCTAAGACGAAGCGAACCGACGGCCCCGCACCGCTCAATTCGTTCCAGTTCGGGTGGTACCGCGGGACGTCATCGTCTTCGACCAGTCGAGACGTCAGTCGTTAGTACGACCGCTCGGTACGCGTCTCTTCTCTTGCCTCTGCATTTAATCTCTTGCCGAAGACCTTTTCACACTGAACAATCATAAAATTCAGTAAAAAAACACACACAGACAAGCAACGATGGCGAAAGTTACCGCTCGATTTTTACACGGTACTGTTATTAGTTGGTGCGTTCGTCTATGTTTTATTGGGGTTTGCTGTGCGATTAAACGAGGTAAGTAACATGTCTTAAAAGACATTCTTAAGATGTAATTTCAGTCTATAAATAATCGAGTTGTAAGACAGCTTGGCACGGTTTCGATGCCTTTTCTTTATGTTTTAATTGTGGTCGACTTTTGCGGTAAAAAACGTCTTGAGTTTGATTAATTTATGCTCGAATTAAAATATTAATCAACAATGATCAAACTGGTTTTAATGTACGTTTATCATCATCACAAGTTTTACCAGGATTGGGGGATATACATACATAAGGTGACCTCACCCATAAAAATAAAATGGTACTAGAGTTGTAAAATCAAAAATCTCAAAAGTTAATGCCTGATTGTTTTGTTTGCCTGTTGTAAATTAAGGACAGCAAATGGGGTTTTAATTTATTTATCCTTTGTGTTGTCTCAACTTGGTTTACGATATCTTTTTAATTACTTTGTTAACAACACTTAGGAAAGGTCCACGATAAACGTTTATTTTTGGTTTACACCGGGTGTACGTTTTTGGTTGAACATCAACTATAAATATCGAATTGGATTTTCGCGCGATATACGTTGAGGAATTTAATATTATGTTTTATTCGGGTTTAACAAGAAAGTTTATTCATGTTAATAATCTACAATTATTATTTCATAAAAGTTTAAGTTAATTAAACGAAAGACAGTTACAAAATGCGTTTAATAAGCAAATATAAAACCATTATTTCAATCGTTAAATAATTTTTTTAATGGAATTTATAATAAAATGCATCAGGTAGGTTTTTTATTAACCCTACCCGTAACCCCTCACCCACCCTACACAACTTACCACTAAGAAATTGTTTAAAAAATCATTGTTTTTCAAAATAACATACGCTTGGATAACAGCTGATTTTGTTGTAACACAGTTTGTTTATTTAAATTTGATATAATTATAACTCAATAATATAAACTCAATTTAAATACAATAATTTAATAAAAAAAAATAAAATCTTAAAAAGTTTGAAAAATAAAATTGACATGGTCTCAAGCAGCCATGCAATCATCAAAATCACTTAATAAGCATCTCAAGAACTCTAAAAATCTAAACCTAAACAAAATATATTCTTAAAGAAATAAATCACTTAACGCCATACTAATAAAAGTCCCTTTAAAAAACAAAACACCGCCACAGATTTACAGAATACTGAATACAGAATACAGATTTATTCTGTAAATCTGTGACACCGCTGTCGCCGCTAAATTGGCTGATCCGGTCCAAAACCCAAATATTGCGTGGGTTTTAATGATGACGTAGCGTCATCATATTGATGAATTCTTACATATATCAATAAATATTTAATACAAAAACAGTGTTATTATGGACGAAAAAAGTGATTTTTCAAGGGAATTTGTTACTGGACAAATGTTCGGGGTGGGTGGGGGGGTAAGGGTTGTTTGTATTGATGAAAATCAATGTTTTTGCAGAAAATATAAAAGCAATATTTAATTTAGTAATACTGTTTATTTAAATTTGATACAGTTTTAGATATAACTATTTAGTATAAAAACAGCGTTGTTATATGTGATAATATGGACGAAAAAACAGTGATTTTTCAAAGGAATTTGTTACTGGACAAACTTTTGGGATGGGTGGGGGGGGGGTAAGGGTTGTGTTATGAAAAACAATGTTTGTGCAGAAAATATACAGTGTGGTGACTTTAACTGGAATAAATTCAGTTAAAACTAATCAAAATTTATCTCGCAAAATTCCTGAGACCCGTCGATTTTTGTTTATTTTTTTTCACATTTCAAGATAGTTTTTGTATTTTTTTACCTACAGGGGGGGTCCATATTAACCTCAATTTTTTTTTCAAATGGAAAGCCACTTTTTTTAAACTCTCATTGAAAAGAGCCCTTTTTCCTGACTAAATTGCCAATTACTTTTGTGATTATCTAAGGAGAAATACGAAAAAAAAAAAAAACCATTAAATTATTAAAAGTCTCGAAATATTTTGTGTTGGTTAATTTTTGGCGTGTTTGTTTATTTTATTCGTATCGAGACATTTCCTGACATTGTTGTAGTGTCACTGTTAAAGTGAATTTAAACCAGTTGTTTAATAAGTTAACTTATATTGAAAAAATGCCTTATTTAGCCGAATCCCACAAGATTGAAATCTTAATGATGATTGGTTATGGGGACAGAAGTCGTACTCAGCTAGAGGTTGTCCACTTATTCAGGCAGAAATATCCAGATTTGCCACCTATTAACCAAGGTACGGTTAGTAAAATCGAAAGCAGATTTCGAGAAGTTGTGAGGGATGTTTTAAGACAAAGGTCTTCTAAAATCTATGAAAACACCCAATTAAATGTATTGTTAGCGATGGAAGAAAATCCGGTAACTGCCAGAAGAGTAAACTCGCGAAAACTCTATTCATCATAAATCTGTGCTAAAAATTTTAAAAAGTGCAAACAAACGACCTTATAAAATGCAACCCGTTCAAGAGTTATTGGAAGACGACCCAGATTGCAGAGTTCAGTTCGATGAATTAATGATGAACGCCATTGACGAAAATCGCATATCTTCGGAGTGGATCCTTTTTTCTGATGAGGCTACATCCACCCTAAATGGCCATGTTAATAAGCAGAACTGTCGCTACTGGTCTGACGAGAACCCACACTGGGTAAGGGAAACTAATACACAATATCCCCAGAAAACTAATGTTTGGGCTGGCATAATTGGCAGGCAAGTTATAGGGCCCATATTCTTCAATGATACTTTAACTGAGGAAAGATATCTAGAATTCCTTGAACATGAACTAGTTCCAGTCTTACGTGCCTTATATCCGAATCAATTCGATCCAGATTTGTATGATGAAAAAATCTGGATGCAACAAGATGGTGCCCGTAATGTACGCCAGTATTTAGATGACAATTTTCCAAACAGATGGATTTGGTAGAAGGGGTGCAGTCGAGTGGCCGGCACGTTCTCCCGATCTCACCCCACTTGATTTTTTTCTGTGGGGACATTTGAAAAGTCAAATTTATATGAGCAAACCAGGAAACCTAGACGAACTCAAAGAACGTATTAGGCAGGAAATCCGACAAATATCTCCAGAAGTGTTAGAAAATGTCAGAAAGGAATATTATTATCGTCTTGGGCTTTGCCAACAAGTAAATGGGGCTCATTTTGAGCATCTTATACATTAAACGCCACTTTTAATAATTTAATGGTTTTTTTTTTTCGTATTTCTCCTTTAGATAATCACAAAACTAAATAGGGCAATTTAATCAAGAAAAAGGGCTCTTTTCAATGAGAGTTTAAAAAAAGTGGCTTTCCATTTGAAAAAAAAAAGTTGGGGTTAGTTTGGACCCCCCCTATAGGTGAAAAAATACAAAAACTATCTTGAAATGTGAAAAAAATAAACAAAAATCGACGGGTCTCAGAAATTTTGCGAGATAAATTTTGATTAGTTTTAACTGAATTTATTCCGGTTAAAGTCACCACACTGTATATGCAATATTTAATTGGATTACACCGTTTATTTAAATTTGATATCATTTTATATGTGTTATTGTGTCTGTATGCCTTTCAAAAGTAGATGATGATAAACAAAAAATTACATACTACCATCGGACAATGAAACACTATAATTCTGAAACTTTACAAAATATCTTGTCTGCCAGGTCATGGAACAATAATTTGACAGATGTAAATATATTGGCAAATTCTTTTATTTTAGATCTAGAAAATTGTTTAAATATAATGTGTCCAAAGTTAGAGATATCTGTTAGTCTAAAAAATAAAAAATGGATAACTTATGATATTTTACAGTTAATGGAAGATAGGGATAAGTTATATGTAAGGGCAACTCATAAGGGGCACTCCAGATCTATGGGATAGCTATAAAAGGGTTAGAAACCAAATAGTTAATAAAATAAGAATAGGAAAAGATAAATATTTTCGAGAAGATATCGATAACAATAGAAATAATTCAGCAGAGCTTTGGAAAAATCTTAAATCACTTCTACCAGGTAAAAATTCCATTTAACCAAATGAGGTTTTATTTGAGGGGCAGACATTTATTAATGAGTTTGAAATAGCAGATAAATTTAATAAATATTTTAATAATAGTATAGATAAAATTATAGACATTTTACCCAAATTTTCAGGCTTAAATAGTACAGTTCCAAATATATGTGTGTATGTATGGGAAAATACTACTATGAGTGATACAAGATCTCTGTTAAAAAATATGAAAAATGTTAAAGGAGGAGAAAGTGGTATCTCAAAAAAAGTGCTTCTAGATGTGTTTGAAGTTGTGGGTAACCGTGTGTTAGATATAATTAATACATCGCTTTAGTATGGTGAATTCCCAGAAAAGTGGAAGGTCTCAACAGTCTTACCGATTCCTAAGGTCTCAGGCACAAGGCTGGCGAGTGAGTTTAGGCCTATTAATACTGTACCAGTTTACGAAAAACTTCTAGAATTAACTGTACAAACCCAACTTCAACCTACTGTGATAAAAATAATATTTTAACAAGAAATCAGTCAGGGTTTAAACCCCACCATTCTTGCGAAACTGTGATAGTTAACATCTGTGATAATTTTAATAAAGAAATAGATAAGGGTAATTTTGTTTTGGCAATTTTCTTGGATTTTAGAAGAGCGTTGGAAACGGTTAATCGCCATGTTTTACTTCTTAAAATAGAAAAAATGGGGATAGGAGGTACAGTTTTAAGTTGGTTTAAATCGTATTTGCATAACAGGAAACAAGTGGTCAAATTTAAAAATAAATTATGTGTTGCTGAAAATATTAATCATGGTGTTCCCCAAGGTACTGTGTTGGGTCCAATTCTATTCCTTATTTATATTAATGATATTGTCAATGTCATTAGTAGGAGTAAGTCAGCATTATTTGCAGATGACACTATGCTGTATGTTGTGGGAAAGGATATTAAAAAAATGCAAGAAGATCTAAACTTTGATTTGGATAATGTAAACAAATGGCTGTGTAATAATAACTTAAGTATTAATGCAGCTAAAACAAAATTTTGTCTGTTTGGAAGTAAAGCTAGATTAACCCAAGTAAATTTGAATGTAATAAAAGTAGAGATAAGTAATGAAACAACATCCTACCAGAAAGAAATGAAATATTTGGGTGTTGTTTTGGATCCACATTTGAATTTTGATTCTCATATTGACAGCATTACACGCAAAATGTCAAAAAAAGTTAATTTTTTATCGAGTATAAAAACAGCGTTATTATTTGGATAATATGGACGAAAAACTTTGATTTTTCAAAGGAATTTGTTACTGGACAAACTTTTGGGGTGGTTGAGGGGGTTAACGGTTGTGTAATGAAAAACAATGTTTGTGCAGAAAATATATATGCAATATTTAATTTGTTTACACCGTTTATTTAAATTTGATATAATTTTATATATGAATATTTAGTAGAAAAACAGCGTTATTAGATGGAATAATATCGACGAAAAACAATGATTTTTCACAAGACTTTCATTTAATATTTGAGGTGCAGTAATCGAGTTTAAATACTAAATATGTAAATTTCTTGTCAATTTTTTTAAATGCCGAGATTTTCTTCCATTTGTTATAACAGAATCGTATATGATATACGTATATTTTCACGTATAATTTTCTTAAGAAGTATTTTTCTCTCAGGCAATTATGTTCTGCAAAATAAACTGTTTTTTAATTAACCTAGGCTTGCCCCCCCCCCCCCCACCCACCCCAAACATATGTCCAGTAAGAAATTCCTTTGAAAAATCACTGTTTTTTGTCCATATTATCCAATCTAATAATGCAGTTTTTATACTAAATATTTATAAATAAAACTATATCAAATTTAAATAAACGGTGTAATCACATTAAATTTCTGATATATATTTTGTGCAAAAACATTGTTTTTCATCACATACCCCTTCTTAGCCCCCCACCCACCCCAAAAATTTGTCCAGCAAGAAATTCCTTTGAAAAATCACTGCTGTTCAGCCATATTATCCAATCTAACAATGCTGTTTTTATATTAAATATTTGATATACAGGGTGTTACAAAATTCGGTCCAAATATTTTAGAGCGTATTGTTTAAGTTAAAATAAGACTTTTTCTTCCCATAACGTGTGTTCTAAAAGACACCCCCTCAGGCTACATAACGACAGTTATGCGTCAAATCTTGAAAAAAAATTATTTTATTTTGCAAATATTTAATAAATAAAAATTTGCAAGTTCCCGTTTTTTGAGTGTTCCTGACATTTTCCGTCCAAAAAATGGTGTAAAGCCAATTTTAAGGAAGGATTCAGGGGGATTTACCGCTATGATGGCCCATACCTTATATTTCCGATAAGAAATGTGAGAATCTTGAACACCACCTATTTAGCCATGAAAAATCTAGAATTATCGTTCCTTGCATTTTTTCGATAATTAATTTGATTTTACAAAAATCATAGCCCACTTTGTTTTTTTTTTCTAATTTGATAGTTTAATTGGGTTTAATAGTGTTTTTCTTTCGTTTACCCAACATTTTCTCGAAAACGATTAATTGTATCGAGAAAATGCAAGAGACAAAAATTTTAGATTTTTTCATGTATACCTTGATGGTGTTACTTTGATGCTAGATTTTTATTTTTTTAATCAAAAACGTGAGATAGAGGACATCAGAAAAAAAAAACCCGAATCTTCCCCTAAAATTGAATTCACCACACATTTTTTTTGGGGTAAAAAATTAAAAGAGCACCCAAAAAAAGGGGGTTTGCAAATTTTTAGGAGTTTGAAGCATAACTGTAGCCACGGTTGCCAATAATCGATTTTCTTAGTGTAACTTGCATGAGCTGTAGCCCTGAGGGGGTGCATTTTAGAACACACGTTTATGGAATAAAAAGTCTTATTTTAACTTAAACAATACGCTCTTAAAATATTTGGACCGAATTTTGTACACCCTGTATATCAAATATTTAATGTGATTACACCGTATATTACATTTTATATACAAATATTTAGGATAAAAACAGCATTGTTAGATTGGATAATATGGACGAACAACAGTGATTTTTCAAAGGAATTTCTTGCTGGACAAATGTTAGGGGTGGGTGGGAGGGGGGTAAGGGGTGTGTGATGAAAAACAATGTTTTTGCACAAAATATATATCAAAAACTTAATGTGATTACACCGTTTATTTAAATTTAATATAATTTTATTTGTAAATATTTAGTATAAAAACAGCATTATTAGATTGGATAATATGGATAAAAAACAGTGATTTTTTCAGAAGAATTTCATCAAACATTTGAGGTATAGTAACCGAGTTTAATAAACTAGATTTGTAAATCCCGTGTCAATTTTTTTAAATGCCGAAATTTTCTCCCTTTTGTAAATCCTTACCCCCGCCACCCACCCCACACAACTTACCAGTAAGAAATTGTTTTTCAAAAATCATTGTTTTCCAAAATAATACGCATGAATAACCGCTGGTTTCGTCGTTAATATCCAATCTAATAACACTGTTTGTTTATTTAAAATTGATATAATTATATATAAATAAATATGTCATACAAAAACAGCGCTATTAGATTGGATAATATGGACGAAAAACCAGTTATTTTCAAAGGAATTTCTTACTGAATAAATGTGTGGAGTGGGTGGGAGGGCTAAGGGTTGTGGTTGACGAAAAACAATGTTTCTGCAGAAAATATACAGGGTGTTAGAAAATTGGGCGCAAATATTTAAGTGCGTATTGTTTGAGTCAAAATAAGACTTTTTGTCCCTGCTCAGAGCTACAGCTCACGCAAGTTACACTAAGAAAATCGATTATTGAAAACCGTGGTTACAGTTATGCCTTAAAACTCCTGAAAATTTGCAAATTACCGTTTTTTTAAGGGCTCTTCTCATTTTTTACTTGAAAAAAAATGGTGTGAATTGAATTTTAGGCGAAGATTCAGGGGGGTTTCCTTTCTGATGTCCTCTATCTCACGTTTTTGATAAAAAAAAATTAAAAATCTAGCACCATCTAGGCATACGTGAAAAAATCAAAAAATTTTGTCTCCTGCATTTTTTTCGATACAATTAACCGTTTTCGAAAAAAAGTTGGTAAACGAAAGGGAAACACTATTAAACCCAATTAAACTATCAAATTAGAAAAAGACAAATGGTGTTCAAGATTTTCAAGCTTCTTATCGGAAACATATGATGTAAAGGCTAACAAAAGGGTGATCTCTCCCCAAAAGGGGAATCCCCCCTGAATACTTCCTTAAATTGGATTTACACCATTTTTTGGACGGAAAATGTCAGGAGCCTCAAAAAACGGGAACAATGCAAATTTTTAATATTATATATATTTAGTATAAAAACAGCATTATTAGATTGGATAATATGGACAAAAAAGCAGAGATTTTTCAAAGGAATTTGTTACTAGATAAATGTTTGGGTGGTGGGTGGGGGTCAGGGTTATGTGATGAAAAAACTATGTTTTGCAGAAAAGATATAAGCAATATTTAATTTAGTAATACTGTTTATTTCAATTTGATATAGTTTTATGTATAACTATTTAGTATAAAAACATCGTTATTAGATTGGATAATATAGACGAAAAACGGGGATTTTTAAGAAGAATTTCATCAAACATTTGAGGTATAGTAATCGAGTTTAAAAACTAGATTTGTAAATCTGGTGTCAATTTGTTTAAATGCCGAAATTTTCTCCCTTTTGTAAACCCTTAACCTCCCACCCACCCCACACAACTTACCAGTAAGAAATTGTTTTAAAAAATCATTGTTTTCCAAAATAATACGCATGAATAACAGCTGGTTTCGTCGTTAATATCCAATCTAATAACATACTTTGTTTATTTAAATTTGATATAATTATATACTATAAAAGCTCTTTATTCGCGGGGTAAATATGCCGCTAATAAAGAAAGCGTGAATATGGAATGGTAATTTATATGGGATTATAGGGTATATGTTCCTAGGTGCAAAATAACAAACCAGTACATGCATATATCGAAAATGAATTTAAATGTTTTAAATTTATTTTTTGACCATATTGAATAATTATTACCTTCAGGTTAGGCAATGGTTTAGAGAATTTTGTAATTTTTTCTTGCTTGGCATTTTTTAAAAGCTCCTTCAATTCATACTGATTTTCAGCAAAGGCATTAGCAATTTGCCTCTTAAAAATGATACTTCGTTCCATAGATGGATCAATTTTCATAAAAAAAACCCAAAGTTCATTTGATATTCTTAAACCTCAAATTTTTTGAATTTAATGTCTCGTTTCCAGTGCTTTTTGAAGCCTCTTTTTCAATAGGCTGTGAATTTAACATTTCTTCCGAATCCGTTTCAGTCAAATCTCCATCTTGCGATTTAAGCAAAGTCTGAATGTCACTTGATCTGTTCGAACCCATCTCGTCCTATTTCATTCGCAATTTCGGCTATGTTTGTAGTCAAAGTTTGAATTTGCCCAGATTCTTCGTCATTTTCTGCAGTCGGAGCAGGTCACAATTTTTTCCAGCATGATTTTAATTTGTATGGCTTCAGTTCTTCCAATGATTCTTTTATGTCTACAATGCCTTTTGCTATGTCAAATTTCTTCCAGCATTCCATAACATTCATATCAGGATCACATTGCATATTATCCAATATGATTTTGAAGGTTCGTCTAATGTAATAGAGCTTAAAGGCCTTGATTATTCATTGATCAAAGTTGAAGCAAAGCCGTCGCATTGGGAGGTAAAATGTCACTTTTATATATGAACGAGTAGTTTCAAGTTCGCGAGGATGACCTGGTGCATTGTCCAAAACTAGAACTGCTTTAAAGTCTAAATTCTTTTTTTTTTTAAATAAGTTTCAACTTCACAGACAAAACAATTCCGAAACCAGTCACAACCCATACTTTCTTATTAGCACGCCAAAATACTGGACAGGTCGTCCTTGTTTTGATTTTTTAAAGCACGAGGATTTAACGATCTGTACAGCATCAGTGGTTTAATGAGACAATCACCAGATGCATTAGAACATAACAGCAGTGTAACTCTATCCTTTGCCACCTTAAATCCAGGGGCAGACTTTTCACTTTTAGAAATAAATGGTTTGTTTGTCATTTTCTTCCAAAGCAGTGCAGTTTCGTCTACATTAAATACTTGTTCAGGTTCGTATCCTCCATCAGCTACTAGGTTTGCAAATTCTTCTGGATATCCTTCTGCTGCAGCAGTGTCTGCAGATGCAGCTTCTCCAACGATTTTAATGCTATGCAATGATTGTCTCACCTTAAATTTATTGAACCAACCTTCCGATGCTTGAAATCCTCCAACTATACATTCACCGCCACTACTACCACCAGGTTCTTTAAAATGCGCGTGAAGACGCTTTGCCTTCTCCCGGATTATTGGACCACTCAGAGGCACCCTTTCTTAATTGCGGTCTTTAATCCATAATGACAGCGCCACTTCTATTTTTTCTGGATCACGAACAACTTTCACTGACAGTGAAGTTGAAGCTGCAGACGTCCTTATGTTATCTTCGGATTTTTTTAATCGATCGTACAGTTGATTCGTTGACATTGAATGAGCGTGATATCGATGCAAACGACTCTCAGGAAGACAGTGGTAGACACGCGTTACTCAGTCACAATTTTTGTAACGAATGGAGTAACTATAATGGAAAAATGAATCATTAAAACAAGCGAAGCGACTCTTATAGCGAGACCGCCCTAACAAATACGTTTACATTGTATTTACATTCCCAGAAACGCTGGGTATAGTTGTAATAAGGTCAATTTTACTTTTTTATTTGTCTATTTAACGATTCGCTTATAAAGAATATTCCGTTGAATACCTATTTGAATCCTTTTTATCAATATATATGCACCGACGTACTGATTCGATCCACGAATAAAGAAATTTTTAGCCGCGAATATAGGAATTGGGTCGCATTTTTTTAATCCGCGAATAGTGAAAACGCAAATGAAGGAAGCGCGAATAAAGATATAAATAAATATGTAATACAAAAACAGTTCTATTAGATTGGATAATAAGGACGAAAACAGGGATTTTTCAGAAGAATTTCATCAAACATTTGAGGTATAGTAACCGAGTTTAAAAACTAGATTTGTAAATCCCGTGTCAATTTTTTTAAATGTCAAAATGTTCTCCCTTTTGTAAACCCTTAACCCCCCCCACCCACCCCACACAACTTCCCAGTAAGAAATTGCTTTCAAAAATCATTGTTTTGCAAAATAATTCGCATGAATAACAGCTGGTTTCGTCGTTAATATCCAATCTAATAACACTGTTTGTTTATTTAAAATTGATATAATTATATATAAATAAATATGTCATACAAAAACAGCGCTATTAGATTGGATAATATGGACAAAAAACAGTGATTTTTCAAAGGAATTTCTTACTGGACAAATGTCTGGGGAGGGGAGGGGGGTAAGGGTTGTCCTGAAAAAAACAATGTCTTTACAGAACATATATATGCAATATTTAATGTAATAATACTGTTTATTTAAATTTTATCTATAAATATTTAGTATGAAAACAGCGTTATTAAATTAAATAATATGGACGAAAAACAGTCATTTTTCAAAAGAATTTCATCAAATATAGAGTTTAAAAATTAAATATGTAAATCCCGTGCCATTTTTTTAAAGGCGGAAATTTACTCTGTTTGGTAAACAGAATAGGAACGGCGAAATGTCTCAACTGCTAATCTATTTAAAAGTCTTCTTTTCTTAGTCTTGAAAATCTCAGAAAGAGTAAAATGCACTTTATTGCTTACCTTTCAGGTATTTAAACTAATTACTATATTTTTCCAGGCAGTTGAAACTCAAGCCTGAAAGTCATAGTTAATTTTTTTTAAATACCATTTAATTCTAATTAAGACGCTTGAAAAAAACGTTTAATTAAAGTTCCTTTTACTAAATTTCGTATAATTCTGACCCTATGACATTCTATTCACTATTTGCACTTTTATCTTGGTTTAACTGTTTCGCATGCATCAATCGAATTTTATGCTTGAGTGCCGAATTCGATGACGGAATGTCACAACTTCTCAATGCAAAGTCTCAGAATGCATTTAATTTTTTACCTTTCAGGTATTTAAACAAATTACTATATTCGCACGGACAGTTAAAATTTATACCTGGAAATCACAGTAATCCAACACATTAGGTGTGATCTCCTCAGGTGCTACCTACTTTACTGACGACACTTCTATTATTTATCCGAAGATAAAGTTAATATAACACACTAAGTGAACAGAAACGAGTAGAGTTAAACGGGAAATAAGTTGTCAAGGTCTATCTTGGTGTGTAACAGATATCTTATAACTGGTAATGATAATAATACATATTTTATTTAATCTGCAACTGCAATGAATTAAAAAATATTAACGCATAAACGTTAAATAATATTGTCGCGTTTAAAAAACATTCCGCTTTTACTTTCAGACAAATACATGCATTAGTCGTGTACTAAATTGCACGTTGTATTTGTTATTGGAGCTATGCAAAGCATAGATAAACTTAAATTTGTAATTTATTTTTGTTGTAATATTAATCAAGCCTCTTGTATTGGAACACTGTTAAAAAAGATGACAACGAATTTTTCGGCAAGTGGGTTCTGGAAGAAAAAGTACCATTTATCAAGAGTACTTAGGTCTGTTAGTCATTATCAAGATATACAATCCAATTTACAATAAGATAGATACAAAAATATACATTTTTTTATCACCTAATATTTTCTTAAAAAGCATTTTCCTCTCAGGCAATTATTTTCTACAAAAAAAACCTTTTTTATCAGCCCTACCCTACCCAACAACCAGTAAAAAACAGTTTTCAAAAATCAGTGTTTTGCAAAATAATATGCATAAATAACAGCTGCTTTCATCGTTAATATTCAATATTATAACACAGTTTGTTTATTTAAATTTTATATAATTATATATGTGTATATTAATAATTATTTAATACAAAAACAGTGCTATTAGATTGGATATTATAGACGAAAAATAGGGATTTTTCAAAAGAATTTCTTACTGGAAAATGTTTGGGGTGGGTGGGGGGTTAAGAGTTGGGTTAATGAAGAACAATGTTTTTGCAGAAAATATATTTTTAATATTTAATTCCATAGCACTGTTTATTTAAATTTCATATAATTTTATAAATAAATATTTAGTATAAAAACAGCGTTATTAGATTGAGTAATATGGACGAAAACAGTGATTTTTCAGAAGATTTTCAGATCAAATATTTGAGGTGTAGTATTCAAGTTTAAAAACTAAATATGTAAACCCCTTTTTTAAACAGAATAGGATATAATATACAGTTTAATAAATATACGTTATATGGTTGATAAATATATGTTCTAAAAAATCATCAAATAAATCTATATTTAAGGATATTAATATATGATGTGTTGCTTGGGTACTTAAATGCTCCCTTTATCCAATCTTATAGTCATGGTATATACGTCTTTAATCAGTTTAGAGTACTGATAGTCTATGCGGCATTCCTCCAGTGTTTTCAATACATTATTTATTTCAATCGTATCGAATGCCTTGCATAAGTCAACAAAGGCCAGGACCAGAGGTTGGCTGTATTCGAAGGATTTTAAAATGAAAAAAGGAAATTAATTTTAAGACTCAGTATATTTAAAGTTTATCAAAATTCGTTAATTGCATCCAAAATAAACCCCAAATTTTACATTCACAAATTAGCAATACGAATTATTAATAAAACGATTAGTTTATCGAGATACCCCATACGACGTGAAGCAGACTTCTTCAGCACACAACTTGGTTGTTCGCTCCCGTACGTAATTCCATAAGTTTTGCTCTCTCTTTTCCTTTGTTTCTTCTGCTTGCCGCCTTACAGAACGTCCCATCAAACTAATCGTTTTATCATTTGACCCTCTTTATTTATAACTAACTTAATACCTAAATCCGTTTCAAATTAAATATATGAATACGATCTACAAGGTATAAATTATATAATTTTAAAACGAATATAACATGCCATTTATTTTTGAAAGCCTTCGCGAATTTTCCTGGCATCTAAATCACAATTATACAGAGCAATCCCAAGGACTTTGGGATTTACATATTACAGTTTTTAAACTCAAATATTTAATGAAATTCTTCTGAAAAATCACTGTTTTTCATCCATATTATCTAATCTTATAACGCTGTTATAAGATTAGCTATCAACGCTATTAGCTATTAACGCTGAAATTATATTAAATTTAAATAAACAGTGATATTAAATTAAATATTGCATAAATATTAAAAATTTACGTTCTGCAAAAGTATTATTTTTATTAACACAACCCTTACCCCCTCACCCACCACAAACATTTGTTCAGTAAGAAATTCTTTTGATAAATCACTGTTTTCGTCCATAATATCCATTCTAATTTATTAATTTAATTATATCAAATTTAAATAAATAAACTGTATTATTAGATTGGATATTAACGACGAAACCAACTCATTGATGCGTATTATTTTAGATAACAATGATTTTTGATCACAATTTCTTACTGGTAAGTTGTGTGGGTGGGGGGGTAAAGGTAAGGTTAATGAAAAAGGTTTTTTTTTTAGAAAATAATTGTTTGAGAGAAAAATGCTTAGTACATAATATATAATTTTTTTTTCAAATGGGAGAAAATTTCGTCATTTAAAAAATTGACATAGAATTTACATATTTAGTTTTTAAACTCGATTACTACAGCATAAATATTTGGTGAAATTCTTCTGAAAAATCACTGTTTTTTGTCCATATTATCCAATCTTATAACGCTGTTTTTATACTAAATATTTATATAGAAAATTATATAAAATTTAAATAAACAGGGTAATTAAATTAAATATTGCATATACAGGGTGTCCAGAAAAAGGAGGCCAATCCGCCAGCCACATATAAAGTGGACAAAAATAATGCGACTTTCGTTATGCAATTTTTTAATTGGGCGCTCGGTATTCAATATACAGGGCGTCAAAATGAGCAATATAAAATTGTTTTTTTTGAAGTAAGTCGAATGTTTCATAAGATATTAAATTAAAATTTGGTGTGTGGGAGTTTTTGGAACGAGAAATTGAAATCCGTTTAATGATTCGCTATATCTTGCAGAGGGCGCCACCTGCGGTATATTGCATGTGTTAAAAATACCAAAACTTTTTTGTACCTCTGTATAATAAAGTTCTAGTAAAATATTCTGATTATCCAATCTGTTCTTGTAAAAAAAGTATTCTTAGTAAATGTTGGCCTGAGAATCCGTTTATTAGAGATCTTAATTTTAAAATCTAGATACATTTTAACAAGCTAACAAAATAAACGTAAATAATTCTTTCTAAATTAAAGGGTTCAACCTGAAATGCTCTCCAGCTGCAATGATTCTTTCCCTTAAATGATCCTCATTTAAAATCGGAACAATTTACACAAAGTCTTTCATACATCCCCAGACTAAAAAATCCAAAGGTGTAAGGTCGGGCGAATGAGGTGACCACGGAACAGGAGGATCTCGTCCCCGACCAATCCAGTGATTGGGAAATACTTGATGTAAATAATTCCTAACACCTATAACAAAATGAGCCGGAGCACCGTTGAGTTAAAACCAAAGATTTTGTCTTAAATTTAGAAGCAAATCGGGCAGTATTTCTTGGAGAAACAACAGAAATTAATCACCAATTAATTAAACTGGTAAAATGACAGGTCCTAAAAGAAAGTTATCCACAACACCTGCACCCACTTTAAAATTTACTTAATAGCGTGTCTCAACTATGGCCTTAGATTCTCTTCAATCCATATTATGTGTGCGTTATGGATATTTGTCATGCCGTTTCTCGTAAACGTGGCTTCGTCAATAAACAGAATCGCATTGGAGTCGCATTTTCCTAGTTGACAATTTAAAGGAAATTACTGTTTACAATAATATGTAAAACTTACCAAACATCAAAACCATATCCGCCATTTCGGAAAAGGGTACATTTCTTGGTCTATGAGCCAATATGATTTGCGTCGTAGAATAGAGGCCTGTATTGCAGTTTGCAGGGGTTCACATTTTGAACAACTATTATAACTTATGTTCCACCAAGTGGCTTTTTTAAAAGTAGATATTTGTCGTAAAAACTTTGGGAATTTTTTTTTCACTAAATAAAAAATATTTTGTAATAAAAAAATATAAAATATAACTTAATAAAATAATGACATTTATCTTAGAGTTTCAAAAGAGCATTCAATAGTGAGGAAAAACTCCAAATTACATATTTAAAGATGATGATATCTCGAATCTAAAACGTTAATGTAATGCATTTATTATTTTAATTCCAAAAATCTCGAAAACGCTGGCTCGGAGCCACTTTGACCAAGATATATAAAATTATCATAAGAAAATTATCACCCTTAAGTATAAAAAAACGTGTATGTACCCTCTACAAGTGAGAACCCTCGCCGTAACATTAAATTTGAATTTACCTATAAGTTGTAAGAAAACACATTAAGTACAAATATGTAATTAAAAAATGTAGGTTTATTTTGGGAATAATTAAAAAACTTGTTAAGGGAGCCAGAAGCGTTTAAATTTGACAGTACGTAAAGAGTTACTGGTGCCCGAGGTCAGCCAATTTGTTTAGAAAGAAGTATCTTGATTATTAAATTAAGATATCTAATAAACAGATTGTCAGGCCGACATTTACTAGGAATACTTTTATTACAAAAAAAGATTAGATAATTAGAATTTTTTACTAGAACTTTATTATACAGGGGTACAACAAGGTTTTGGTATTTTTAACACATGCAATATACTGCAGGTGGCGCCCTCTGCAAGATATAGCGAATCGGTGAACGGATTTTAATTTCTCGTTCCAAAAAACTCCCTCACACCAAATTTTAATTTAATATCTTATGAAACACTCGACTTACTTCAAAAAAACAATTTTATATTTTTCATTTTGACGCCCTGTATATTGAATACCAAGCGCCCAATTAAAAAATGGCATAACGAAAGTCGCATTATTTTGGTCCACTTTATATGTGGCCGGCGGATTGGCCTCCTTTTTCCGGACACCATGTATATGTTCTGCAAAAGCATTGTTTTTATTAACACAACCCTTAACCCCCCACCCACCCCAAACATTTTCCCTGTAAGAAATTCTTTTGAAAAATCACTGTTTTTCGTACACAATATCCAATCTAATTGCAATGTTTTTGTATTAAATATTTATTAATTCAATTATATCAAATTTAAATAAACAAACTGTGTTATTAGATTAGATATTAACGACAAAATCAGGTGTTATTCATGCGCATTATTTTAGAAAACAATGATTCTTGATAACAATGTCGTATTGGTAAGTTGTGTGGGGTGGGTGGGGGGGGGTAAGGGTATGGTTATTGAAAAACGTTTTTTTTTTTCTTAGAAAATAATTACCCAAGAGAAACATTCTTTTTAAGAGAAAATTTCGTCATTTAAAAAAAATGACACAGGATTTACATTTACATCTAGTTTTTAAATTTGATTACCTCAGCTCAAATATCTGATGAAATTCTTCTGAAAAATCACTGTTTTTCATCCATATTATCTAATCTTATAACGCTGTTTTTATACAAAATATTTATATATGAAATTATATTAAATTTAAATAAACAGTGATATTAAATTAAATATTGCATATATATGTTCTGCAAAAGTATTATTTTTATTAACACAACCCTTACCCCCCCATCCCCCACAAACATTTGTCCAGTAAGAAATTCTTTTGATAAATCACTGTTTTCGTCCATAATATCCATTCTAATTTATTAATTTAATTATATCAAATTTAAATAAATAAACTGTGTTATTAGATTGGATATTAACGACGAAATCAACTCATTGATGCGTATTATTTTAGATAACAATGATTTTTGATCACAATGTCTTACTGGTAAGTTGTGTGGGGTGGGTGGGAGGGTAAAGGTAGGGTTAATGAAAAAGGTTTTTTTTTCAGAAAATAATTGTTTGAGAGTATATAATATACGATTCTTTTTACAAATAAGAGAAAATGTTGTCACTTAAAAAATTTACACAGGATTTACATATCTAGTTTTTAAACTCGATTACTACAGCACAAATATTTGATAAAATTCTTCTGAAAAATCACTGCTTTTTGTCCATATTATCCAATCTTATAACGCAGTTTTTATACTAAATATTTATATAGAAAATTAAATAAAATTTAAATAAATAGTGTAATTAAATTAAATATTGCATATATATGTTCTGCAAAACCATTGTTTTTATTAACACAACCCTTAACCCCCCCCACCCACCCCAAACATTTTCCCACTAAGAAATTCTTTTGAAAAATCACTGTTTTCATCCATAATATCCAATCTAATAGCACTGTTTTTGTATTAAATATTCATTAATATAATTAAATCAAATTTAAATAAATAACTTGTGTTATTAGATATTAGGTTTTTTGAAAAAAAAATTGCCTTAAAGTCAAAACTTTGTTAGTTAATAAGGAAATTCAGTTTTTTTTTGGTTCTAGACAACTCTTTACTATCTAGGTTCAAAAATACAGTTTTTAAATTAAAACTATTGGTACATGTCAAGGTATATTACCGTCAACAACGTACCAGAACGGCATACAGAGTAGGAATTTGACGAAACTTCAACCGCCTTTTAGTTTAAATGCCAAAATTAAATTAAAAGTCAATTTAAACACGATTCCTTTCAGATTTGTCATGTAGGTTAATAACCATAATTGCAACAAAGGATTTCCAATCTGGGTCAAGTTCACAGTCAATTGATGAACAACAAACAATTTGGGCATTTTTGATTAATTAATTAGGACTCGCCCCATATACATAATGTGACCTAATTCAATTAGAGTGGAATTCAAACATCAGGGATTTACAGCAACTTACAGATTTACTATAGTTGGGACTAAAAATAGTTATAATTAATAATAAGAATTTAAATATCCGTTTGTTTCCGCTTCGGGTGTTTAATGGTCAAAACATTTACGTAAATATATAATTAAACTTATTAAATATGCACAATATGTAGACATTATTATGAACGTAGGTAACCAACTATCGAATTTATCTTGTGGTAATGTGGTCGGAACGATAAGAGGAGGTCAATACCCCTCGTAATGTACTTGGTATGGGTTGGCGTATACCGAAATTTTACGTTACACATTATGCTTCCTAATTTAAATACTTTAGGTTAAAAGTTTTTCGTATACTCAGTCATCCTACTCAAGTTTGTTCATCTTATTATGCATAAAATAGCAGATTTAAGTATACAGGTCTGGCTAACTCAAGTCTTGAGTGCGGAAATCTATGTATGTATGTATTAGCTTGTAATAAACAAGAAAGAGCTTAAATATAATAATATCTATCAATCGGTATACATTGCATGGTCAATATTACACAGGAAGTTAATTTATGCTTTTCAGATTTACGTGTTGAACGAAACCAGAGGAAGCGTTAAGGTCTGATGCCTGAAAGCAATTGCATAAATATGTATGAGCGTTTGTCATTGTGCGTATAATAAATTTAAAAGTTTTGTTAAATTTGGTTCGAATATTTTTTGACTTAACTGCTTCTAGTGAAGATCCTACTGCTCTCCTTTTTGTAAGCAGAATAGTATATGTTATACGTATATTCTATAGTTAAATAAATAAACCTTGACCATATAAGGTTGATAAATAATTAAAATTCAAAACTGTATTTTTGTACATAAATAAATATTAAGTTTAAAAACATCGTTATTAGTTTGGATAATATGAATGAAAAACAGTGATTTTTCAGTAGAATTTCTGACTGGTAAGTTGTTTGGGGTGGGTGGGGGGTGTAAGGGTAATGTTGATGAAAAACGTTTTTATTGCATAAAATAAAATGTATATTATTCTTTAATTCTATACGCGTAAATAACCGCTGGTTTCGTCGTTAATATATAATCTTATAACACATTTTGTTTTTTTAAATTTGATATAATTACATATATGTATGTTAATAAATATTTAATAAAAAAACAGCGTTATTAAATTGGATAATATGGACGAAAAACAGTGATTTTCTAGTAGAATTTTTTACTGATAAATTGTTTTGGGTGGGTGGGGGGTGTAAGGGTAGTGTTAATGAAAAACATTTTTATTGTGTAAAATAATTGTAAATAAAAATTTTATTATTCTATATTTCTAATCACTTATACAGAGTGATTTTTAAGTTGATACTTTTTTTTAACTGTGCATAGAACTCGATAAAATAAAAAAATGTTTAAAATAATTTTATTCAAAAAATCGAAAAATAAAAAAATTGCATTGCCTAAATGTTATAAAATGAGTCAAATACGGTCCTCTCTAATTTAAATAAGTTGTTCAAAGTTGTCACTATTAACTTCAACACAACGATTTGCTCGACGTAACCACTGTTCCATAACGACACGCAATAGAGAAATCGGTTTTTGTCTAACTGTTGCCGCAGCCTGCTCAATACGTGCTATTAGTTCTTCTTGTGTGTCGATAGGCGTCTTGAAACTAAACTTTTCATATATCCCTACAAAAAAAAAAAGTCACATGGATTTAGGTTTGGCGACCTTGGTGGCCATGCAACTGGTCCATTTCGGCCAATCCACCGATTTGGGTAACTTATATCCAAAAATTCGCTCACTTGTCGTCTAAAATGGGCAGGTGCTCCATCCTGCAGGAGCCACATAGCTTGCCTGATATTGAGTGGCACGTCTTCTAACAGAACAGGCAGATTATTTTGCAAAAAGTCCGAATAAACATCGCCCGTCAAACGGTCTGGTAAGATAAATGGTCCAACAAGTATCCCATTCACAATTCCTGCCCACACATTAGCAAAAAAGCGTTGTTGAAAATTGGTTCTGCGAATTGCATGGGGATTATCAACAGACCAAACATGCGTATTTCGAAAATTGTTAATTCCGTTTCCGGTGAATGTTGCCTCGTCCATGGCTAAAATTGTGTTTGAAAAGTGTTGATCATTTTCATGTTGTTGTAGGAATCATTCACAAAACTGAACTCTGCGGGGGAAGTCTTCAAGCAGTAACGCTTGGACACGTTGAACGCGAAAGGGATTAAATTGATTCTCGCGCAATGTTGTTCACACCTTTTTTAACTTAATCCGACCTGCCCTGCAACAACTCGAGTACTTGTTGTTGGATCATCTTCGATGAGATTTAAAATTTGTTCTTCCCTATGAACATTTTCAGGTCTCCTTCCTCTTCCTGCATGCCCTCCACGATGTTCCCGTAAATCGCCAGTATCCCTAGTCCGTTGAATAAGATTTATGAAACTTCTGGGTGTAGGATGATTCCGCAAAGGAAAGCGGTCTGCGTATAATACCGAAGCAGCAGCAGCACTTTGAAGACACTCTCCATAAATAAGCAACATATCCACAAGTTCATTGTTTTCATAACACTTTTTTTATTCTGTATGTCCCTTGTTTTTGAGTGTATCGAAAAAAGTTATTTGAAAAAAATGTATATTTTACCGAGTTCTCTACACAGTTAAAAAAAAAAGTATCAACTTAAAAATTACCCTGTATACAGCATGGAAAGCTTTGTATAGGTTTTATTAAATCAATATTTTTGTCGATTTTTTTTAATGGCGTAGTTTTCTTCTTTTTGTAAACATAATATTATATGATATACGTAAATTCTACAGTTTAATAAATATACTAAAACCAAAAGTTTAGTAAAAAATCCTTAAATAAATCTGTATTTAACTATAATAATATATCATGTGTTGCGTGGAAATAAAAGACAAATTATTTTGTTTCTTACGGATATTCCTGGACTAAGAATTCCGTTATTTTGACTTTTTGTAAATAGATTTTAGTAATTTTTTTTAAGGAAGACTGAACTAATCTTTTTTTTTTTTTTAATTTTTGATATACAGGGTGTCTAAATGTTTCTATAGACCTATTTTAAGGAGGTTATCTACTTATTAAAATTGAAAACGTTCAGTCAAAATTGTATTAAAATTTATAGTATAAAACAAATATACTGTACAACATAAAACAAGAACTTCTTTGGTCCATGCGTATCATGTTGAAAAACAGGGATTTTGCAGAAGAATTTTTTATTGGTAAGTTGTTTAGGGTGGGTGGCGGGTGTAAGGGTAGTGTTGATGGAAAACGCTTTTATTGCATAAAATAATTACCTTAAAAAAATTATTTTCAGGTTACAAAAAATTAACTATAATTCACATTATTGTATATTATTCTTTATTTCTAATCACTTATACACAGCATGGAAAGCTTCGTATAGTTTTTATCAAATGAATCTTTTTTGAATGATATTTTTTTGAATTTCCTTAGTAAATTACAAAGTTTTTCTTTTAAGGCAATTATATTTTGCAAAAAAACCTGTTTTTCATTAACCCTACCCTTACCCCCCCACCCACCCCACACAACTTACCAGTGAGAAATTGTTTTGAAAAATCATTGTTTTCCAAAATAATACGCATGAATAACAGCTGATTTCGTCTATAATATCCAATCCAATAACACAGTTTGTTTATTTTAATTTCATATAATTATATATATGTATATTAATAAATATTGAATAAAAAACAGTGCTACTAGATTGGATTTTATAAACGAAAAACACTGATTTTTCAAAACAATTTCTTATTGGGTATATGTTTGGGGTGGGTGGGGGGTGTAAGGGTAGTGTTGTAGAAAAACTTGTTTATTGCATACAATAATTGCCTTGGACTGAGAGTCTAACGTCTTGCATGTCTCAGCATAACGGGTTCCATGCGGACGGCGCCAACTAGAGCGCTCGAGGCTCTGCTTGAGTCTTCTTTAGTCTTAGTCTTCTAGTCTTAGTCTTTGGTTTTCTCTAGTCTTGAGGCTCTGCTTGAGTCTTGAGTCTTCCGCCTCTGGACCTCGTTGTGAAATTCGAGGCAATGAGGACTGCGTACAGGCTATACGTCCTCGGCGAATAGCCTGAGGGCCATACAGGAATGTCCTCTCCTTCTGATGGTCAGTGACTGCATGGCTCCAGTGACTGTGGACAGCGAAGGATTCGTGACGCACATTGCAGGTAGAGAGGAGTGGCAGCATTCCAACAGACCTGCATTGCTAAATAGGGGGACCATCTGGTACACAGATGGCTCCAGAATGATTAACAGAGCTGGATCAGGGCTTTGTGGTGAGATCCCACAGACCAGTAGGGCATACTCGCTGGGGTAGCACGCCACTGTCTTCCAGACCGAAGTATTCGCTGTATTAAAATGCGGACAGAAAATTCTAAGCTGCGGACACCGCAATACAGACGTATCAATATGCTCGGACAGCAGAGCTGCCATTATGGCTATCACGACCGCAAAGTGCATAAAAGTCCTGAAAAAACTGGTGCAAGTTGGATGCAGGGTCCAGCTCATCTGGATACCTGGCCACGCAGGCCATGCAGGTAATGAGGAAGCGGACTCTCTTGCCAGACTGGGATCGGAAATTAACAGAAAATTAACTATAATTCACATTATTGTATATTATTCTTTATTGCTAATCACTTATACACAGCATGGAAAGCTTCGTATAGTTTTTATCAAATCAATCTTTTTTGAATGATATTTTTTTGAATTTCCTTAGTAAATTACAAAGTTTTTCCTTTAAGGCATTTATTTTTTGCAAAAAAACCTGTTTTTCATTAACCCTACCCTGACCCCCCCCCACCCACCCCACACAACTTACCCGTGAGAAATCGTTTTCAAAAGTCATTGGTTTCCAAAGTAATACGTATGAATAACTGCTGGTTTTGTCGTTAATATCCAATATAAAAACACAGTTTGTTTATTTAAATTTGACATAAATATATATATAGATTGTGTCGATTTTTTAATGCCGTAATTTTCTTCCATTTGTAAACAGAACAGTATATGATATACGTATATTTTATAGTTTAATGAACATATATTTAACGATATTAATAGGGGCACGTAAATTTTTAGACTCCGGGCCCGGTTTTTCTCTCGACTATTCTGAATCAAAAAATAAAGAAACTGTTGGGTTTGACATTGTGCTTCAAATAAATTAAATTCGCCTACTATGTACAAACAACTTAGAATTAGGATATTTAGCCCAAATTAGCTTTATCGTCATACACGAAAGTGTGACTAAAAATTGGAGGTATAGCCGAGATTTCTTCGTAATAATTCATGAACACCTCAGAACATACGTAGAAAGTTGGCGAAGGCCCCGGAATAATAATCTATCTCGCCGCTAGGAGGCGTTTCAACTCTCATTGAGTATTGGCGCGACTTTTAAATCGAAATAAATAGGGTGTACGTGTAAAATAAATCAGTTCATATGTATCATTTATTACAAAATCCACCCCGTAATAATAATAATTTATGTTTCTTTCAGACAATTACGCGTACGAAATAGACGCAGCGCATCATCGTTTAGAGCATTCGGTGCACATAGAGGTGCTCGGCGATGATCTGTCACATAATCAACAAAAGAGGGCCGTGCCAAGTATAAAATCGACGCCGAGTATGACAACTCCGATCAGTACTACAGAGAAGGTAAATGTCCATATTAAAGTTCTCTTTATTAAACACTATGCATTTTTCATAATACGTTATCTTATTGGACTATGGCTTATAGTCCAGCTGTTGTCTATGGCAAAAATCCATAAAAACCTGCGAGTTCAAAGAACTCCATAAAAAAAAGTCTGGAGTGGTTAGATCAGGCGATCCGGCCGGCCAGTGCAATCGTCAAAACGAGAGATTAACACGCTTTCTTCAGAATATCAACCACATGCTCGCTTGTACCAATTCATCCAATTGAGAAAGTGGTTAGGTGTCTAATTATGCTCCGGTCTTTATTAGACTCATGTGAATACTTTGGATGTCAATTCCATGGTCAAAGAGATCATCCGTATAGAGTAAATGGGTGAGCTTCCGTTCACGTCTCCCTGACCTTGTACCGGACTATGACCAGGAAGTATAGTGAGTTGCGGAAGAGGTGTGAGGGTGCTGCGTCTCTTTTAGGTTATTACAAACCTCCTTTTACAGGTTGTGATTAGTTCTATTAGATAGAGTGAGATGCACAGCAAGGAAAAGAGATGGCTTTTGTGTAATTCGACCAGGTTGTATTTATATTGGTTGATAGATGGGTTCCTAACAAATGCCTCTATCTATTAGAAAGTTTTCCTTACAACCCAAAGAAGTAGGTTATAATTTATTATGAGAAGTAGCGAACCAAAACAGCCGTAGCCACCTTAATTTTTAACCCAGGATGACGTTTCTACCTTCAAATCTATCCTCAGGGATGCCGTTATAATGGTGTAAAAAATTATGAGAATATATTGAGTGGTTTCCAAGTTATCAGCAAAAATGTCAATATTGTTCTAAAAACTTCAAATTAGGAGGCTCTGGGACCTTAGTGGAGAAAATTGTCTCTATCTCAGAAAGTTTTTGAGGTACAAAAAACGTTGTTATATAAAAATGTTTGGTAAGAAAGGGCCCTTTCTTAGAATAAAAGCATTTTAAGAATATTCCCATTATTTCTTAAGATATTCTCAAGGAAAGTTCGAGTTTGTTAGGAAAAGTTGCAAAAAAAAACACCACAACCAAAACACCCCTAGCTACCTCAATTTTCAACCTAGAATAACGCTTTTACCCTCAAATCCATCTTCAGGAATCACACTACAATAATGTAAAAAATTATGACAATATCTTAAGTACTTTCCAAGTTATGATCCAAAATTATGGCTAATGCTTAAAAATCTTGTAATTGCAATTTCGTTCTAAAAACCTCAAATTAGTTGGCTTTGGGACCTTGGTGGAAAAAATTCCCTCTAACTCAAAAAGTTTTTGAGCTAAAAAAATCATTCTCATATATAATTATTTGGTATAAAAGGCCCTTTCTTAGACTAAAATTCTTTTAAGCAAATTCCCATTATTTCTTAGGATATTCTCAAGGAAACTCAAAATTTTCCAAGAGAAGTAGCAAAAAAATCTACTTTAGCCAAAACAGCCTTAGCTACCTCAATTTTTTAATCAGAGAGACGTTTTTACCCTCAAATCCATCCTCAGGAATGCCGTTATAACGATGTAAAAAAATTATGAGAATATCTCAAGTAGTTTCCAAGTTATGGCCAAAGATGTCGGGTAATAAATAAAAATCTTGTAATTGCAATATGGTTCTAAAAATTTCAAATTTGGTGACTCTAGGACCTTGATGGACAAAACTCCCTCTAACTCAAAAAGTTTTTGAGGTACAAGAATCGTTTTTATATGAAATTGTTTGGCAAGAAATGGACTTTCTTGCATTAAAAACCCTTCTAAGAATATTCCCATTATTTGTTAAGAATTTGTTAAGAAGAGTGGCAAAAAAACTACCCCAAGCAAAACAGCCCTAACTACCTCAATTTTTAAGCCAGGGCGACGTTTCTACCCTTAAAACCATCCTCAGGGATCTCATTATAAGGATGTGAAAAAATTATGGGAATAGTTTAAGCAGTTCCCAAGTTATGACCAAAATTGTCGGCTAATGCATAAAAATCTTGTGATTTCAAGTTGCTTCCAAAAACTTCAAATGTTATGGCTCTAGGACCTTAGTGGACAAAATTCCCTCTAACTCAAAAAGTTTTTGAGGTATAAGAATCGTTCTCATATGAAATTGTTTGGTAAGAAACACCCTTTCTTGCACTAAAACCCTTTTATGAATATCCCCATTATTTCTTAAGATATTCACAAGGAAAGTCAGAATTTGTTTTGAAAAGTGGCAAAAAAAACTGCCCCAACCAAAACAGCCCTAACTGCCACAATTTTTAACTCAGAAAGACGTTTCCATCTTCAAATCCATCCTCAGCAATCCCACTATATTGACCTTAAAAAAGTAGTTTTCAAGTTATGACCAAAAAACTACGGCTAATAAATAAACATTTTGTATTTCCATATCGTTCTGAAGACAAAGTTCAAATTATCGATGCCCGGAATAATTAATTAATTTATAGCCGATGTTTAAGTTAACCTCACTTTGCAATTCCAGGCAGTCGACCTGTAGATTTCTCACCATCTCAGGTGCTTTAATGAACATTATGCCTAAAATGCCTGGACTAATTAATTAAAATTAGTCCAAGTATTAAGCAATTCCAGGCAATCAAACTGTAGATTTTAAATTAAATTTCAGGTATTGGATTGCTAATGAATTGCTCCTGATTAGAGCCTTGTTTGCTTTTTCAATCCCTGAAGGTGGTCAAATATGAATACGAAACGATAGCAAAAGAAAACAAATCGTACTGCCTGGAATATCTTTATTTATTTATAAAAATGTTTTGTTTTTTTTTTTTTAACATTTCAGGCAGGTAGATCGATTTTCTTGATATATCAGGCACTGTCACATGCTTGAAATAATTATAGAATCTATTGATGACGTTTCTGTTAAAATTATTTTGCAATTCCAGGCAATTGAACCGTAAATTTGTTAAAATTAGCAAAAAAAAATCACCTCGATCAAAACAGCCTCTACTACCTCAATTCTTAACCTAGAATGGCGTTTTTACCCTCATATTTATCCTCAGGAATCACACTATAATGGTTTAAAACAATTATAGGTATATGTTAAGTAGTTTTTAAGTTATCACCAAAAATGTCGGGTAATAAATAAAAATCTTGTGATTGCAATATGGTTCTAAAAATTTGAAATTTTGTGGCTCTAGGAGCTTGAGGGACGAAATTTCATCTAACTCAAAAAGTTTTTTAGGTACAATAATCCTTTGTATATGAAATTGTTTGGCAAGAAATAGACTTTCTTGCACTAAAACCCTTTTAAGAATATCCCCATTATTTCTTAAGATATTCACAAGGAAAGTTAGAATTTGTTAGTAAAAGTAGCAAAAAAAACTACCCCAACCAAAACAGCCCTAGCTACCTCAATTTTTAATCCAGAGAGACGTTTTTACCCTCAAATCCGTCCTTAGGAATGCCGTTATAAGGATGTGAAAAAATTATGAGAATATCTTAAATAGTTCCCAAGTTACTACCGAAAATGTCGGGTAATAAATAAAAATCTTGTAATTGCAATATGGTTCTAAAAATTTCCAATTTGGTGACTCTAGGACCTTGATGGACAAAACTCCCTCAAACTCTAAAAGTTTTTGAGGTACAATAATCGTTTTTATTTTAAATTGTTTGGCAAGAAATGGACTTTCTTGCACTAAAACCTTTTTAAGATCATCCCCATTATTTCTTAAGATATTCACAAGGAAAGTTAGAATTTGTTAAGAAAAATAGCAAAAAAAAACTACCACAACCAAAACAGCCTTAGCTACCTTAATTTTTAATCCAAAGAGACGTTTTTACCCTCAAATCCATCCTCAGGAATGCCATTATAAGAACGTGAAAAAATTATGAGAATATCTTTAGTGGTTTCAAAGTTATGACCAAAATCGTCGATTAATACATAAATATCTTGTGATTGCAATATAGTTCTAAAAATTTCAAATTTGGTGACTAGGACCTTGATGGACAAAACTTCCTCTAACTCAAAAAGTTTTTGAGGTAGAAACATTCTCTACATATGAGATTGTTAAGCCAAAATTACCCTTTTTTAGACTAAAACTCTTTTAAGAATATTCCCATCATTTTTTAGGATATTCTCAAGGAAATCAATATTTGCCAAGAGAAGTAGCACAAAAATCTACTTCAACTAAAACAGCCTTAGTTACCTTAATTTTTAACCCAGGACGACGTTTCTACTTAAATCCATCCTCAGGAATCCCATTATAACGATGTAAAAAAATTATGAGAATATCTCAAGTAGTTTCCATGTGATGTCCAAAAATGTCAGCTAATAAATAAAAATCGTTTATTTCCAATATTGTTCTAAAAACCACAAATACGGTGGCTCTGGGACCTTGGTGGAGAAAATTGACTCTAACTCAAAAAGTTTTTGAGGTACAAAAATCGTTCTCATATGTAATTATCTGGTAAGAAATGCTTATTCTTGCACTAAAATCCTTTTAAGAATATCCCCATTATTTCTTAAGATATTCACAAGGAAAGTTAGAATTTGTTAAGAAAAATAGCAAAAAAAACTACCACAACCAAAACAGCCTTAGCTACCTTAATTTTTAATCCAAAGAGACGTTTTTACCCTCAAATCCATCCTCAGGAATGCCATTATAAGGATATGAAAAAATTATGAGAATATCCCAAGTAGTTTCCAAGTTATGACTAAAAATGTCAGCTAATAAATAAAAATCGTTTATTTTTAATAACGTTGTAAAAACCTCAAATTAGGTGGACCTTAGTGGACAAAATTCCCTCTAACTCAATAAGTTTTTAAGGCACAAGAATCTTTCTTACATCAAATTATTAAGCAAGAAACACTCTTTCTTAAACCAGAACCCTTTTACGAATACTCCCACTATTTTTATGACATTTACCTAATTTCTATGTTGATTCCAGACCTGGCAGAAACCCTCAAAGCTACCAGACGGCCTGAAGAAAATCGAAATTCTCGGTGCCAATGGTACTGGACAAAGGTGGCCCAATGTAACCAATACATCAGTACTACGTGATCAAATCGCCGTAATACATCCACCAATCACCACCAACGCACCTCCGAATGTCTCAACGATTTCGCCAGAACCCGATATGCCTCCGGGAGTGATGCCGGACTTTCCGGATCTTACACCCGAAGACGTAAACGGAGGTGACGACATCGAGAAACAGGATTTGGCGAAGAATAACATCACCAACATCAAGTATGACAACCACATATTTTATAACAGTACCATGTACAACGATCCAGAAAAGGGGAAGGAGTTCTGGGTGGACATGTCCAAACAGGCCGACGTCAAAGTGAACGATTTGCTTTCTAATTCACATAGGAGAGCTGCGGTAAGTCGTTACCTTACCGATATACGTAAGTGATTTAGTGCAGTACCTAAAGGTCCATTCACAACCAAGAAACCAGACGTAGCTGTATAGGCACTTTCAGCTTCTCGCATTGGTTCACTGGGGATTTTGCGCCAGTTGATCAGAAGTGACGCAGGTTTGTTCACGGCTGGACACGTGGTTGTGAATGACCATTTAATGTAGTGCATAGTGGAGTATGTAGTATATAAATTGTTCTTTGTCCTATTACTTGTATTTATGCCAGATTGACACTCTAAATTGTTCTTATTAATTGGTAATTGTAAAATTGCTGTTCTTAATTGGAAAAGCTGAAAAATAACTCCCAATAATTTCAGCTACCTGGATGTGTCAAAAAATGACTTAAATTAAGTAAAAATTTGCATCAGATGACTGGAAAAGTTGACTCGGAATGATTGGAAGTCAAGTGACTATTTCAGGCAGTTGAGACTACTTTCAAGCAATGCCTTAGAAGGAATTGACGCTTTCAACTGCCTGAAAGTGCCGGAAAGTGACCTTCAATGGCCATAATTGTATAGGTGTATCAAAAAATGACTTCAATTATGTTAAAATTGCTTCAGATGACTGGAAAAATTGGCTTTAACTAATTGAAATTGAATTGACTATTCCAGGCAGTTGATACTGCTTCCAAGCAATTTTCTGAGAGAAATTGACGCTTTTAGTAACTCCCAATAGCCTCAAGTGCCTGGACGTATAAAAAATGACTTCAATAAGTTAAAATTGCACCAAATGCTTGGAAAAGTTGACTTTAACTGATTGGAATTGAAGTGACTATTCCAGGCAGTTGAAACTGCTTCCAAGTAATTCCTAGAGAGAAATTGACGCTTTTAGTGACTCCCAATGGCCTCAATTGCCTGGACGTATCAAAATATGACTTCAATTAAGTGAAAATTGCTTCAGATGCTTGAAAAGTTGACTTTAACTGCTTAAAATTCGAGTAACTATTCCAGGCAGTTGAAACTGCTTCCAAGCAATTCTCTGAGAGAAATTGACGCTTTTAGTGACTCCCAATTGCTTCAATTGCCTGGACGTATCAAAAAATGACTTCAATTAAGTGAAAATTGCTTCAGATGCTTGAAAAGTTGACTTTAACTGCTTAAAATTCGAGTAACTATTCCAGGCAGTTGAAACTGCTTCCAAGCAATTTTCTGAGAGAAATTGACGCTTTTAGTGACTCCCAGTGGCTTCAATTGCCTGGACGTATCAAAAAATGACTTCAGTGAAGTCAAAATTGCATTAAATGCTTGGGAAAGTTGACTTTACCTGCTTTGAACTCGAGTGACTATTCTAGGCAATTGAAACTACTTCGAAGCCACTCACTGGAGAAAAATGACGCTTTTAACTGCATGGAAAAGTGACTGTAACTTCTGGAAATTAGGAGATGGTCCCTGTAAGACGTTGAAGCATTTAACTCCTTGGACGTACCAAAAAAACGACTTCAGTGAAGTCGAAATTGCATGAAATGCTTGGAAAAGTTGACTCTAACTATTTAGAACTCAAGTGACTATATCAGGCAGTTGAAACTATTTCCAAATAATTCTCTGCAAGAAATTGACGCTTTTAGTGACTCCCAATAGCCTCAATTGCCTGAACGTATCAAAAAATGACTTCAATTAAGTCAAAATTGCATCAAATGTTTGGAAAAGTTGACTCTAACTATTTAGAACTCAAGTAACTATTCCAGCCAGTAGAAACTGCTTCCAAGTAATTCCCTGAGAGAAATTGACGCTTTTAGTGACTCCCAATAGCCTCAATTGCCTGGAAGTATTAAACAATGACTTCAAATTAATGAAAATTGCATCAGATGCTTGAAAAAGTTGAAACTGCTTTCAAGTAATTCCTAGAGAAAAATTGACGCTTTTAGTGACTCCCAATGGCCTCAATTGCCTGGACGTATCAAAAAACGACTTCAATTAAGTGAAAATTGCATCAGATGCTTGAAAAAGTTGACATTGACTGCTTGGAATTTAAGTAACTAGTCCAGGCAGTTGAAACTGCTTCTAAGCAATTTTCTGAGAGAAATTGACGCTTTTAGTGACTCCCAATGGCCTCAATTGCCTGGACGTATCAAAAAATGACTTTAATTAAGTCAAAATTGCATCAGATGCTTTGAAAAGTTGACTTTAACTGCTTTGAACTCGAGTGACTATTCTAGACAATTGAAACTACTTTGAAACCACTCACTAGAGAAAAATGATGCTTTCAACAGCCTGGAAAAGTGACTGTAAATTCTGGAAATTAAGAGATGGTCCCTGTAAGACGTTGAAGCATTTAACTCCTTGGACGTACCAAAAAAACGACTTCAGTGAAGTCGAAATTGCATGAAATGCTTGGAAAAGTTGACTCTAACTATTTAAAACTCAAGTGATTATTTTAGGCAGTTAAAACTGCTTTTTTAAAAAATCAAATTCCCTGAGGGAAATTGATGCTTTCAAATTATTGAGAGCGCCAGAAAATGACTTCTAATAGTCGCAGTTGCGCTATTGACGCTTTCAACTGCCTGGAAATATCGGAAAATGACTTCTATTAGTTTTAACTGCCCGGATTTATGAAAAAATTACCTTAATTAAGTGAAAATTGCATCAGATGCTTTGGAAAACTAACTGTCATTACTTAGAACTTAAGTGACTATTCCAGGCAGTTGAAACTACTTCCGAACAATTTCCTGGAAGAAATTGACGCTTTCAAGTTATTAGAAGCACCAGAAAATTACTTCCAATAGCTGTAGTTGCCTGGACGTATTAAAAAATTACTTCAATCAAGTCAAAATTGCATCAGATGCTTTGAAAAGTTGACTTTAACTGCTTGGAACTCAACTGCTTATTGCAGGCAGTTGAAACTGATTCCAAGCAGTTTTTTGGTGGAACTTGATGCTTTCAGGTACTTGTAGGGGACGAAATATGACATAATTATCCTGAGGGCAGAAATTGTTCTTCAAACTGATCACTCACTTTTAAGTCCAATATCTGAAAAACTAGTGGGAATATTTTGATGAAATAAAAAGCTTAATACTCAGAAGACTCTTCTTGATAAATATTCTTCAGGACTTAAATTAATCTAGAAAATTTTCCAAAATATTGGGAATTTTAGAGTTACATCTGAGGGCAAAAATTGTCCTTTAAACTGATCACTCACTTTTAAGTTCAATATCTGAAAAACTAGTGGGAATATTTTGATGAAACAAAAAGCTTAATACTCAGAAGACTCTTCTTGATAAATATTCCTCAGGATTTAAATTAATCTAGAAAATTTTCCAAAATATTGGGAATTTTAGAGTTACATCTGAGGGCAAAAATTGTCCTTTAAACTGACCACTCACTTCTAAGTCCAATATCTAAAAAACTAGTGGGAATATTTTGATGAAACAAAAAGCTTAATACTCAGAAGACTCTTCTTGATAATTGTTCCTTAGGATTTAAATTAATCCAGGAAATTTTCCAAAATATTTAAAATTTTAAACAGTGACATCTGAGGGCAAAGACTGTTCTTTAAAGTGACCACTCACTTCTAAGTCAAATATCTGAGAAACTACTGGGATTATTTTGATGAAACAAGAAGCTTAATACTCAGAAGACTCTTCTTAACAAATGTTCCTCAAAATTTAAATTAATCCAGAAAACTTTCCAAAATATTGGAAATTTTAGACAGTGACATCTGAGGGCAGAGACTGTCCTTTAAACTGACCACTCACTTCTAAGTCGAATATCTGAAAAACTACTGGGAATATTTTGATGAAACAAAAAGCCTAATACTCAGAAGACTCTTCTTAACAAATGTTTCTCAAGATTCAAATTAATCGATAAAATTTTCCAAAATTTTGGGAATTTTAGACAGTGACATCTGAGGGCAGAGATTGTTCTTCAAGCAGACCACTCACTTCTTATTCAACTCCTGTCCTTCAATTGCCTGGACATAGCAAAAAGTATCTGCAATTAAGTCACAATTGCATTAAATGCTTGAAAATGTTCACATTAACTGAAAAGTATTCAAGTGACTATTCCAGGGAGTTCAAACGACTTCCAAATAGTTCCCTGGAAAGAAACTGACGCTTTCGAATGCTTGAAAGTTGCAAAAAATGATTCCCGATAGTCTGAACTGCCTGGAAAAGTGACTTTAACTTCTGTAAATATTCCATGAAATTCCCTATAACACATTCCATTCAAAACCAAGAGTCCTCACGTAAATAACTGGTTGCAAGTTTGTTTATAAGTTTGACCTCTTGGTTATGAATACCTCACCAAGTTTATCCAATGAACATGAACCGTTCGATTTTTAGACGGTAAAACTCTCCTTCGAATTCCCGTTTTATGGACGATACATACAAAATGTGACCATAGCCACCGGTGGATTCCTCTACACAGGGAACTACGTGCACTCCTGGTTAGCTGCAACGCAGTACATTGCTCCATTAATGGCGAATTTTGATACTGGGATCTCCAATGACAGCGTCGTGAGATACGTGGACAATGGTAAGTCGTTTATATTAAATTAATTGTCGATGTGAAGAGTGTGGTTCTGGCATAAAAGTGTTCCTGAGTCAGGTGCAAGTGGTGTTAGAAACAAGAAGAGCGAGACTGTAGGAAGTGAGAACGAGGTAGTAAACAAGAAGAATGAGATATAAAACAAGGCAAGACGCACCGAGAGCTGACCAAAAGACTGTGAGAGAATTAGAAGCAAATAATAATATTAATCAATAAATAATTGGTATTTAGAACAATTAATCTATATACAAAATAGTCTTAAAATGTAACACTGTGGTAGGAATGAAACGCGAAATCTATATAAAATTATATCAAATTTAAATAAACAAACTGTGTTATTAGATTGGATATTTACGACGAAATCGTCCCTTATTGATGCATAATAATTTAAAAAACAGTGATTTTGCTGAAAAATTTCTTACTGGGTACATGTGCAGGGTGGGTGGGGGGAGAAGGATATTTTTAATAAAAAATAAGCAAATTATTATTAATTTTCTGTAACCTGAAAAAGGGAATTATTCAATAAATTTAATTTTTTCCTCTCGTTTTTCTATATTATTTTCTGCAGAATTTTTTTTTTTTTTAAATAGCATTACCCTTACCTCAACAATTTTTCCTCATTTTCTCGAAAACTATAGGGAATATTGAAAATTTTCTTGGAGCATTGGAATCCTGATCAAAAATAGAACAAATCATATAGAATAACATTTAGTCGTAAGCCTCAAAATAAAAAAATTATGAAGGATTTTTGTATAATTGGAAAAATTTTGGGTAAAAAATGAAAAAAAAAAATTTTTTTTGAAAAAATTAATTTTTTTTTATAAACGGGTAAATTACTTAAAAAGCTTCAAAAAAGTCCCATAAAACTTTCTTGAAAAATGTACCAGAAAAAAGTTATACCAAAAAAGGCTTCCTCAAAAAATGCAAAGGGAAATTGTTCATAATTTCAGTTTTCATTTTTTTTCTGGAAAACTATTGGATGGAGAAAAAAACTGTTTTAACAAAAAATGTTTGAATTGTCAATATGCATCATACGCAATAGAAAAATAATTTTTAAGTTCAACAATTTTCCAGAAAATTGAGGAAAACCTCGAAACAGTTTTTTTCTTATTTTCTCGAAAACTATAGGGAATATTGAAAATTTTCTTGGAGGATTGGAATCCCGATCAAAAATAGAACAAATCATATAGAATAACATTTAGTCGTTAACCTCAAAATAAAGAAGTTATGAAGGATTTTTGAATAACTGAAAAAATTTTGGAATAACTGATTATTTTTTTTTTTAAATTTTATTTTTTTTATAAACGGATAAATTACTCAAAAAGCTTCAAAAAAGTCCTATAAAACTTTTTTGAAAAATGTACCAGAAAAAAGTTATACCCAAAGAGCCTTCCTCAAAAATTCCAAAGGGGTACCCATGGAAAATTGTTCATAATTTTAGTTTTTATTTTTTTTCTGGAAAAAAATTGGATGCAGAAAAAAACTGTTTAAACAAAAGTTGTTTGGATTATCAATGCGCATCATATGTAATAGAAGAATTATTTTTAGATCTAACAGTTTTCTAGAAAATTGAGGAAAACCTCGAAACAGTTTTTCTTATTTTCTCGAAAACTATAGGGAATATTGAAAATTTTCTTGGAGCATTGGAATCCTGATCAAAAATAGAACAAATCATATAGAATAATATTTAGTCGTAAACCTCAAAATAAAGAAGTTATGAAGGATTTTGGAATAATTGGAAAAATGTTGGGTAAAAAATTTGAAAAAAAAAATTTTTTTGAAAAAAGTTATTTATTTTTTATAAATGGATAAATTACTCAAAAGCCTTCAAAAAAGTCTTATAAAACTTTTTTGAAAAATGTACCAGAAAAAAGTTATACCCAAAAAGGCTTCCTCAAAAAATGCAAAGGGGTACCCATGGGAAATTGTTCATAATTTCAGTTTTTATTTTTTTTTCTGGAAAACTATTGGATGTAGGAAAAAACTGTTTAAACAAAAGTTGTTTGGATTGTCAATGCGCATCATATACGATAAAAGAATAATTTTTAGATCCAACAGTTTTCCATAAAATTGATGAAAACCTCGAAACAGTTTTTTCTTATTTTCTCGAAAACTATAGGGAATATTGAAAATTTTCTTGGAGCATTGGAATCCCGATCAAAAATAGAACAAATTATATAGAATAACATTTAGTCGTAAACCTCAAAATAAAGAAGTTATGAAGAATTTTTGAATAATTGGAAAAATTTTGGGTAAAAAATTAGAAAAAAATTTTTTTTTGAAAAAAGTTATTTATTTTTTATAAATGAATAAATTACTCAAAAACCTTCAAAAAAGTCTTATAAAATTTTTTTGAAAAATGTACCAGAAAAAAGTTATACCCAAAAAGCCTTCCTCAAAAAATCCAAAGGGATACCCATAGGAAATTGTTCATAATTTTAGTTTTTATTTTTTTTCCGGAAAACTATTGGATGTAGGAAAAAACTGTTTAAACAAAAGTTGTTTGGATTATCAATGCGTATCAGATGCAATAGAAGAATTATTTTTAGATCCAACAATTTTCCAGAAAATTGAGGAAAACCACAAAATAGTTTTGCCTCATTTTCTAGAAAACTATTGGGAATATTGAATACTTTTTTGGTGCATTGGAATTCTGATTAAAAATTGAATAAATCATATGAAATAACATTTAGTCGTAAACCTCAGAATAAAGAACCTATATAAAGGATTTTTAAATAAATGGAAATATTTGAAAAAAAAAATTTTTTTTTAAATAATTTTTTTTTATAAAAGGTTAAATTACTCAAAAACCTTCAAAAAAGGCTCATAAAACTTTTTTGAAAAATGTACCAAAAACAAGCTATACTCAATTTTCCAAAGTTTCCCTTAAAAATTCCAAAATTAAAATATTTCTTACTGGGAAAATGTGTGGGGTGGGTGGGGGGGCAAGGGTATTATTGATAAAAATTAAGCAATTTTTTATTAATTTTCTATAACCTGAAAAAGGGAATTATTCAATAAATTAAATTTTTTCCTCTTATTTTTCTATATTACTTTCTGCAAAAAAAGAGATTTTTTTAATATCATTACCCTTACCCCCCCACCCACCCCACACCTTTATCCAGTAATAAATTATTCTGCAAAATCATTGTTTTTCCAATTAATATGCATATCTAATGACACAATTTGTTAATTTAAATTTGACATAATTATATATTTATAATATACATAAATATTTAATACAAAAACAGTGTTATTGGATGAGATATTATGGACGAAATCATTTATTGTTCACGCACACAATTTTGAAAAATAGCGATTTTGCAGAAGAATTTCTCACTGGTAAGCTGTGCGGGGTGGGCGGGGGGCTAAGGATAATTTTATTTAAAAAAGAAAAACATGTACAACAATAACAGAACACAATTTCCTTAGAGGCAAAAATTAAGGAATTTTTAATCAAATAACAAGAACAAAATCCACAAGTTCTTGAAGCTTGAAACCTTTGAAACCTTCGAACCTTGAAGCTTGGGCAAAAGTGAGAGAAAGGTTCTATTTATTAATAAACTGTCATAAAAATGTTGAATAATGTACTTCACCCAAGGGAACACTAGAGCGAAAATGACGCAGTACACTCTTAATTAACTCGTAGTCAGTAAACAGATCAGGAAGAAACATTCAGGCCAACGAAGGAACTGTGAGTCACAAGCTATGTCCCGAGATGTCGCGACATGTACATATTTCTGTTACCATTTTTAACACACTCAATAAATCAATTTAATCTTTATGTTACAGGAACCTCGTTCACGGTTGAGTGGGACAGGGTAGACCTGCAGGACAAACCTGGCAGCGTGTTCACATTCCAAGTGACCCTAAACAAGAACGGCGACATCATTTTCGTCTATAAAAACGTCTCGATCCCCATTAAGAACATCGACGACAAGTTTCACCCAGTAAAAATCGGTTTGTCTGACGCATACATCTTAGATCGAACAGTGTTTTGTAAGTTGATCAAATATTTCATTCATTCAAGTCTTCTTATTAATTGTCATCATCAGACGTCAGACGTAAAACCATTTACGAGTACCATCGGGTCAGCTTCAATAAGGAGGAGATCAGAAACTGGACAGCGATTTACCTGAAGGCCTTGCCGACCTGTCTGGACCTCCTTAACTGTTCTTCTTGCTTGACCAATCAACTTGGATTAAACGTATGCAAAATCCCTCCCTCTGTGTTGAATCCCCATAATTAAAACTCACTCTTTCTAGTGTTCCTGGTGTCCCAGTTTGAACCAATGCTCTACAGGTACAGATCGCAACAGACAGCTGTGGTTGGACAAGAACTGTCCCTTGCGTAACGTGTCTTCGCCAGAGCATTGTGCCAATCTGCGTTATTTTGAGAAGTTTGGCTACGAATCTACTAATCAAACGTTAAACGACGAGGTGGAGGGAGTGAGCAAATATGGTGACGAGGATTACATGGGAACCCTAGCTAGTAGAAGGAGGGATGCTCCCCTAGGAACCTCCGGGTGTATCGCCATCATTTTCGTGATGTTAATGGTCATTGGGTCTGGAATATCATGGATGGCCTACGCTTATAGGAACCCCCACACTACTAGCGGTCAGATTTTGATAAGGGTAAGGGATTTATAGGTTAAGTTTGATTAGGTTTAACACCCTTAAAAATTTGAAATTATTAAAACACTTGAATTAGAGGTTGTCGTTTAAATACCTAGATGGTGCTGGCTGACACGTCTGAAGTTAGTGGCAACAACTTGACATGCGCTAAGTGGTTTTCATTTTTAGTCCTGATAATTGGGTAAAAAAGTACCGATAAGTTACCCAAGCAACGTATCGTATAATATTATCAAATACAAAACGTCTTCCTAAGTTAAAAATTCCTGGACTTATCGTAAGTCATCGGGACTCGCCTCCATGGACCTTAATGGGCAGACATTTTGCCTCATAAGTCCAAAAGTTCTTAAGAGATTTTAAAATAGTCTTCAGCATTCGCTGGACCAATGTTCTACTTTTAATTTAAGATACAAAGCGTCTTTCTAGGTTAAGAATCCCTGGACTTATCCTAAGTCATCGAGACTCACCTCCATGGACCATAATGTCTCTTATATAACATGGACAGACATTTTGCCTCATAAGTTTGAAAATAGTTGAGATATTTTAAAATAGTTTTTAACATTCGCTGGGCAAGTGTTTCAGCTTCCATTTAGGGTACAAAGCATCTTTCAAGGTTAAGAAATACTGGACTTATCCTAAGTCATCGAGACTCACCTTAATGGACCCAAATGTCTCTTATATAACATGGGCAGACTTTTTGCCTCATAAGTTCGAGAGTAGTTAAGAGATTGTAAATAGTCTTTAGCATTCGCTGGACCAATGGTACACCTTCAATTTAAGATACAAAGCGTCTTTTTAAGTTAAGAATTCTTGGACTTATCATTAGTCATCGGGACCCACCTCCATGGACCCTAATGTCTCTTATATAACATGGGCAGACATTTTGCCTCATAAGTTCGAAAATAGTTGAGATATTTTAAAATAGTTTTTAACATTCGTTGGGCAAGTGTTCTAGCTTCAATTTAAGATACAAAGCGTTTTCCTAGGTTAAGAATCCCTGGACTTATCCTAAGTCATTGAGACTCACCTCCATGGACCATAATGTCTCTTATATAACATGGGCAGACATTTTGCCTCATAAGTTTGAAATTAGTTGAGATATTTTAAAACAGTTTTTTAACATTCGCTGGGCAAGTGTTCCAGCTTCAATTTAAGGTACAAAACGTCTTTTTAAGTTAAGAATTCCTGGACTTATACTAAGTCATCGAGACTCACCTCCATGGACCATAATGTCTCTTATATAACATGGGCAGACATTTTGCCTCATAAGTTTGAAATTAGTTGAGATATTTTAAAATAGTTTTTAACATTCGCTGGGCAAGTGTTCCAGCTTCAATTTAAGGTACAAAATGTCTTTCTAAGTTAAGAATTCCTCGACTTATTGTAAGTCATCGGGACTCACCTCCAAGGACCCTAATGTCTCTTAAGTGACATGAGCAGACATTTTGCCTCATAAGTCCAAAAGTTCTTAAGAGATTTTAAAATAGTTTTCAGCATTCGCTGGACCAATATTCCACCTTCAATTTAAGGTACAAAACGTCTCGTTACGTTGTTAAAGTCTGGACTTATCCTTAGTTATACATCAAGTACATTTTGTAGTTTTGGCATTCAGTTATGATGAAAACAAAGGTTGGCTCTGTACATATGACCATGAATTTCGTGGAGGTGTGACACGCACGGGGCTCACGTGGCCCTGCAAGAAAGAGTGGTCCATAAGACTGCCCATTTTTTCTGTAGAGGCAACTGTAGACTTGATTTTATTGATCGATTTCTTTTTTTATAGTATCGACCCAGTCAATGGCGATGGAGGAGGGGCGAAGCTAGATACACAGCAGCTACGATTCACATGTGATAATTTCATGTTTTTAGGCTAACTGAAGTACTTCATACCATAGGTAATATTGCATTCCATTTCTAGAAAAATAGACGTAGTGGTACTCTCATAGATTTTAATTAAATACGAATACAACACATTTTTTTATGATTTAGACTAGTATATAAATAGGTGAACATATCTGTACCGCCTAGTTGTTTGACGATTGTAAATACAAAGTATTTCATAATTTTTAATTGTATGTCTTTTAGCAAATATTTCTCTCTGCCGTTTAATTGTATGTTAAAGACGTTTCTCATATTGATAAATAATAAGTAAATAATGTACTGTGATAAGTTATATATAGGTAAGAAGCTTAGATAAATTAGATTATCATTTTTTGTATATATAGGTATTATATATAAATAAATACGTATTATAAAGAAAAGAACACCGCAAGTTTTTCTTTCCACCTACTGTAAAAATGCTGCTAATGCAAGAACTACTCACCTTGTCTCGACCTTCGAGTGACCTTGAAATATGACTGCGAGGTCAAACTCACTTGCACCAAGTTTTCTTCAATTTTTCTTCGACCCTATCACCTTGTCTCGACCTTCTAGTGACCTTGAAAATTAACTGCGAGGTCAAACTCTAGTGCACCAATTTTTCTTCGACCCTGTCACCTTGTGTCGACCTTCTAGTGACCTTGAAAATTATCCGCGAGGTCAAACTCACTTGCAACAATTTTTCTTCGACCCTGTCACCTTGTGTCGACCTTGTAGTGACCTTGAAAATTAACCGCGAGGCCAAACTCACCTGCACCAAGTTTTCTTATTACCTGTCACTTTGTCTCGACCTTCTAGTGACCTTGAAAATTAACTGCGAGGTCAAACTCATGTGTAACAAGTTTTCTTCGATCCTATCACCTTGTCTCGACCTTCGAGTGACCTTGAGAATTGTCCGCGAGGTCAAACTCACTTGCACCAATTTTTCTAACAACTACTCACCTTGTCTCGACCTTCTAGTGACCTTGAAAATTATCCGCGAGGTCAAACTCACTTGCACTTATTTTCTACGAACTACTTACCTTGTCTCGACCTTCTAGTGACCTTGAAAATTATCCGCGAGGTAAAACTCACTTGCACCAATTTTTCTAACAACCACTTACCTTGATTCGACCTTCAAGTGACCTTGAAAATACCTTTTAAGGTCAAATTTACTTAGTACATTAGGCTGTCTTCTTCTGTCCCAACTTAGGCGTCCATTTGATGGTACTTCCTAAGTACCATCATTATTTGGCTTCTTCTCCCTCTTTAATGTTATAAAATTTGCATATGACCACTCGACCACCGAAGACGAGAGAAAGAAGAAGGAGAATCGGAAAAGGAATGAACAAAGAAAACACAAAACAGAGATAGAGAAACGCAAGGGTTACGCCGAAGACGCCTCAAAGGAGAACTACAGCATGTGGGTACCACCGACCGATCAAACCGGAGACGGTCGTACCAGTTTGAACGAAAAATTCGGTTATTAATTAATTAATTGATTAAAGAAACAACAAAATCAAGTTTATTAAGATGTTATTATTATTATTTAATGTCCACTTAACTATATAGAATTAAAGCGTTCTATTCCTAACAGTCTATACTATAATAAATGGTACTTACTAAATTTCACATAGGAAATTTTTATTTATCCCCTTCTCCTCCTTACAAAAGAATATGGGGTAAGTATACATAATAATAATATTTTTGTTTAACCCATTATATTAACTAAGGAAAATGTGCAATAACTTTTTTGTTATTGAAGATAGAGGTTTCATTTAAAGAACGACATGTGCACCCAGTAAAGGGGCATATTTTATGTAATTAATGTAATTACAAAAAACTTAGATCTCTGAAGATGATTTTCCTATATGAAACAATTTTTTAGGTGCAAAATTAACTGAGCTGCAGCAGTTTTGGTTTGTACCACCTTCTACTAATATCGGAAATTTAAATATTTCACTTTTTCTCAAAAATCGTCAATTTTTCAGCGTTTTCGGTGAGGGCATAAAAGATGTTCTATGATTAGGGGTACATGTCAGTTTTTAAATAACAACTTTGCCTTATATAGCAAAAAAGTTATGCAAAATTTTGCAACTAATAAAATACATGTTAATGGTAAAAAACCGAAATTTCGATTTTTCTCAAAAACCGTAAACTTTTCAGTTTTTGATAGTTACGTACAAGGTGCCCCTTCACAAGGATGACTTAACAGTTTTTAAATGAAAGCTCTATCTTTAATAACAAAAAAGTTATGCAAAATTTTCGATCTAATAAAGTACATGTTAATTGTAAAAAACCGAAATTTCGATTTTTCTTAAAAACCCTAAACTTTTTAGTTTTTGATAGTTACGTACAAGGTGCCCCTTCACAAGGAGCACTTGACAGTTTTTAAATGAAAGCTCTATCTTTAATAACAAGAAAGTTATGAAAAATTTTCGATCTAAAAAAGTACATGTTAATGGTAAAAAACCGAAATTTCGATTTTTCTCAAAAACCGTAAACTTTTTAGTTTTTGATAGTTACGTGCAAGGTGCCCCTTCATAAGGATGACTTGACAGTTTTTAATTTTAATGTATAATTTTAAACAGTTTAAATGAAAGCTCTATCTCTAATACAAAAAAAGTTATGCAAAATTTTCGATCTAATATAGTACATGTTAATGGTAAAAAACCGAAATTTCGATTTTTCTCAAAAACCGTAAACTTTTTAGTTTTTGATAGTTACGTGCAAGGTGCCCCTTCATAGGGATGACTTGACAGTTTTTAAATGAAAGCTCTATCTCTAATACCAAAAAAGTTATGCAAAATTTTCGATCTAATAAAGTACATGTTAATAGTAAAAAACCGAAATTTCGATTTTTCTCAAAAACCGTAAACTTTTTAGTTTTTGATAAATAGGTACAAGATGCCCCTTCACAAGGAGCACTTGACACTTTTTAAACGAAAGCTTTATCTTTAATAACAACAAAGTTATGCAAAATTTTCGATCTAATAAAGTACATGTTAATGGTAAAAAACCGAAATTTCGATTTTTCTCAAAAACCGTAAACTTTTTAGTTTTTGATAGTTACGTGCAAGGTGCCTCTTCACAAGGATGATTTGACAGTTTTTAAATGAAAGCTCTATCTTTAATAACAAAAAAGTTATGCAAAATTTTCGATCTAATAAAGTACATGTTAATGGTAAAAAACAGAAATTTTGATTTTTCTCAAAAACCGTAATTTTTTCAGTTTTTGGTAGTTACGTGCAAGGTGCCCCTTCACAAGAATGACTTGACAGTTTTTAAATGAAAGCTCTATCTTTAATAACAAAAAGGTTATGCAAAATTTTCGGTCTAATAAAGTACATGTTAATGGTAAAAAACCGAAATTTCGATTTTTCTCAAAAACCGTAAACTTTTCAGTTTTTGATAAATAGGTACAAGATGCCCCTTCACACGGAGCACTTGACACTTTTAAAACGAAAGCTCTATCTTTAATAACAAAAAAGTTATGCAACATTTTCGATCTAATAAAGTACATGTTAATGGTAAAAAACAAAAATTTCGATTTTTCTTAAAAACCGTAAACTTTTTAGTTTTTGATAGTTACGTGCAAGGTGCCCCTTCACAAGAATGACTTGACAGTTTTTAAATGAAAGCTCTATCTCTAATACCAAAAAAGTTATGCAAAATTTTCGATCTAATAAAGTACATGTTAATGGTAAAAAACCGAAATTTCGATTTTTCTCAAAAACCGTAAACTTTTTAGTTTTTGATAGTTACGTGCAAGGTGCCCCTTCACAAGCATGACTTGACAGTTTTCAAATGAAAGCTCTATCTCTAATACCAAAAAAGTTATGCAAAATTTTCGATCTAATAAAGTACATGTTAATGGTAAAAAACCGAAATTTCGATTTTTCTCAAAAACCGTAAACTTTTTAGTTTTTGATAAATAGGTACAAGATGCCCCTTCACAAGGAGCACTTGACACTTTTTAAACGAAAGCTCTATCTTTAATAACAACAAAGTTATGCAAAATTTTCGATCTAATAAAGTACATGTTAATGGTAAAAAACCGAAATTTCGATTTTTCTCAAAAACCGTAAACTTTTTAGTTTTTGATAGTTACGTGCAAGGTGCCCCTTCACAAGCATGACTTGACAGTTTTCAAATGAAAGCTCTATCTCTAATACCAAAAAAGTTATGCAAAATTTTCGATCTAATAAAGTACATGTTAATGGTAAAAAACCGAAATTTCGATTTTTCTCAAAAACCGTAAACTTTTTAGTTTTTGATAGTTACGTGCAAGGTGCCTCTTCACAAGGATGATTTGACAGTTTTTAAATGAAAGCTCTATCTTTAATAACAAAAAAGTTATGCAAAATTTTCGATCTAATAAAGTACATGTTAATGGTAAAAAACAGAAATTTTGATTTTTCTCAAAAACCGTAATTTTTTCAGTTTTTGGTAGTTACGTGCAAGGTGCCCCTTCACAAGAATGACTTGACAGTTTTTAAATGAAAGCTCTATCTTTAATAACAAAAAGGTTATGCAAAATTTTCGGTCTAATAAAGTACATGTTAATGGTAAAAAACCGAAATTTCGATTTTTCTCAAAAACCGTAAACTTTTCAGTTTTTGATAAATAGGTACAAGATGCCCCTTCACACGGAGCACTTGACACTTTTAAAACGAAAGCTCTATCTTTAATAACAAAAAAGTTATGCAACATTTTCGATCTAATAAAGTACATGTTAATGGTAAAAAACAAAAATTTCGATTTTTCTTAAAAACCGTAAACTTTTTAGTTTTTGATAGTTACGTGCAAGGTGCCCCTTCACAAGAATGACTTGACAGTTTTTAAATGAAAGCTCTATCTCTAATACCAAAAAAGTTATGCAAAATTTTCGATCTAATAAAGTACATGTTAATGGTAAAAAACCGAAATTTCGATTTTTCTCAAAAACCGTAAACTTTTTAGTTTTTGATAGTTACGTGCAAGGTGCCCCTTCACAAGCATGACTTGACAGTTTTCAAATGAAAGCTCTATCTCTAATACCAAAAAAGTTATGCAAAATTTTCGATCTAATAAAGTACATGTTAATGGTAAAAAACCGAAATTTCGATTTTTCTCAAAAACCGTAAACTTTTTAGTTTTTGATAGTTACGTGCAAGGTGCCCCTTCATAAGCATGACTTGACAGTTTTTAAATGAAAGCTCTATCTCTAATACCAAAAAAGTTATGCAAAATTTTCGATCTAATAAAGTACATTTTAATAGTAAAAAACCGAAATTTCGATTTTTCTCAAAAACCGTAAACTTTTTAGTTTTTGGTAGTTACGTGCAAGGTGCCCCTTTACAAGGATGATTTGACAGTTTTTAAATGAAAGCTCTATCCTTAATACCAAAAAAGTTATGCAAAATTTTCGGTCTATAAAAGTACATGATAATGGTAAAAAACCGAATTTTCGATTTTTCTCAAAAACCGTAAACTTTTAGTTTTTGATAATTAGGTACAAGGTGCCCCTTCACAAGAATGACTTGACAGTTTTTAAATGAAAGCTCTATCTCTAATACCAAAAAAGTTATGCAAAATTTTCGATCTAATAAAGTACATGTTAAAGGTAAAAAACCGAAATTTCGATTTTTCTCAAAAACCGTAAACTTTTTAGTTTTTGATAGTTACGTGCAAGGTGCCCCTTCATAAGGATGACTTGACAGTTTTTAAATGAATGCTCTATCTCTAATACCAAAAAAGTTATGCAAAATTTTCGATCTAATAAAGTACATGTTAATGGTAAAAAACCGAAATTTCGATTTTTCTCAAAAACCGTAAACTTTTTAGTTTTTGATAGTTACGTGCAAGGTGCCCCTTCACAAGGATGACTTGACAGTTTTTAAATAAAAGCTGTATCTCTAATACCAAAAAAGTTATGCAAAATTTTCGATCTAATAAAGTACATGTTAATGGTATAAAACCGAAATTTCGATTTTTCTCAAAAACTCTAAATTTTTCAGTTTTTTGTAATTAGGTACAAGATGCCCCTTCACAAGAAACACTTGACAGTTTTTAAATGAAGGCTCTATCTCTAATACCAAAAAAGTTATGCAAAATTTTCGATCTAATAAAGTACATGTTAATGGTAAAAAACCGAAATTTCGATTTTTCTCAAAAACTCTAAATTTTTCAGTTTTTTGTAATTAGGTACAAGATGCCCCTTCACAAGAAACACTTGACAGTTTTTAAATGAAGGCTCTATCTCTAATACCAAAAAAGTTATGCAAAATTTTCGATCTAATAAAGTACATGTTAATGGTAAAAAACCGAAATTTCGATTTTTCTCAAAAACTCTAAATTTTTCAGTTTTTTGTAATTAGGTACAAGATGCCCCTTCACAAGAAACACTTGACAGTTTTTAAATGAAGGCTCTATCTCTAATACCAAAAAAGTTATGCAAAATTTTCGATCTAATAAAGTACATGTTAATGGTAAAAAACCGAAATTTCGATTTTTCTCAAAAACTCTAAATTTTTCAGTTTTTTGTAATTAGGTACAAGATGCCCCTTCACAAGAAACACTTGACAGTTTTTAAATGAAGGCTCTATCTCTAATACCAAAAAAGTTATGCAAAATTTTCGATCTAATAAAGTACATGTTAATGGTAAAAAACCGAAACTTCGATTTTTCTCAAAAACTCTAAATTTTTCAGTTTTTTGTAATTAGGTACAAGATGGCCCTTCACAAGAAACACTTGACAGTTTTTAAATGAAGGCTCTATCTCTAATACCAAAAAAGTTATGCAAAATTTTCGATCTAATAAAGTACATGTTATTGGTAAAAAACCGAAATTTCGATTTTTCTTAAAAACCGTAAACTTTTCAGTTTTTGGTAATTAGGTACAAGATGCCCCTTTACAAGAAACACTTGACAGTTTTTAAATGAAGGCTCTATCTCTAATACCAAAAAAGTTATGCAAAATTTTCGATCTAATAAAGTACATGTTAATGGTAAAAAACCGAAACTCCGATTTTTCTCAAAAACTCTAAATTTTTCAGTTTTTTGTAATTAGGTACAAGATGCCCCTTCACAAGAAACACTTGACAGTTTTTAAATGAAGGCTCTATCTCTAATACCAAAAAAGTTATGCAAAATTTTCGATCTAATAAAGTACATGTTATTGGTAAAAAACCGAAATTTCGATTTTTCTCAAAAACTCTAAATTTTTCAGTTTTTGGTAATTAGGTACAAGATGCCCCTTCAAAAGAAACACTTGACAGTTTTTAAATGAAGGCTCTATCTCTAATACCAAAAAAGTTATGCAAAATTTTCGATCTAATAAAGTACATGTTAATAGTAAAAAACCGTAATTTCGATTTTTCTCAAAAACTATAAATTTTTCAAATTTTAAAAATTACATACAAAGTGCCCCTTTACAAGGAGCATTTGACAGTATTTAAATGAAAGCTCTATCTTTAATGACAAAAAAGTTATGCTAAATTTTTAAGCTAATAAAATTTAGCTTTTTTTTTCTTACAATGAGTGCGACAGAGATAAATTTATAAGCTACAAAGTCCACCCACAAGCCAGATTTGACTCCTGGTGACTTTTTTTTAATTTTCTTACTAAAAACTGATTAAAAAGACTTAATCATACTATCCCCCCAGCACATTCCGTTCTACAATAATTATAAAAACAAACACGATATATCTTGACTTGCCTTAATCCTAACTTCTTCTGACTCGTCTTGCATCAGTCTGATCAGTTTATCACAGACAGCCTCCAGTGAAACTTTCGGTTTATTCTCGGGTAGTAGTTCGGCAAAGCACAAACCGGTGACAAGGGCGGCATTGGCCCTTAGGCACGAACTTTAAACCAATTCGTCCTCGATTTGACCCCCAAATAACCTTGATATCATTGATTCCATAAATCCCTAATTAAATTCAAAATATATTACAGACAAACTGCATTAATATTACATTTAAGGTGCTGCCATTTACTTACTATGCGTTTAATATACTCCTTAATAAAATCCGTGAACATCAACTCGGTGTCGTCGCCCAAACACTCCTGGATCATGCGGTTTACCTCCGGACAATCCAGATAAGGGCCGACTTTCTGTACTTTTACAGGCCTAAATGGGCTCCATGCATGAGTTAAGTGAGTAAAATGATCCAAAAAAGTCATACCTTGACAACATACACGTCTGGATGGCATAGATACAAGAGTAAAGTGATGAGGTTCCCTTGGATCTGCTCCTTGAATGCCTCCAAATTGGTCTCCTGACCAAGGGACGTTGCCAGATCTCCTAATAACTGGATCGAGGATCTCCTTAGGCGTGGATCCTCTTGACTGATTAGCAACTTGATCCTCACTGCTGCGGAAAGGAATGGAATTTGTACCCTGTCAAACTGTTCAGGAGTTTCGAGAAGGATTACAAGGATTCCAGGATCAGCTCGCTTTCGTTCCTAGATAAAGAAGAATGGGTCGATCATTTTGTAAATGATTAAATTAAGAATAGAACCTTTCAAGGAACCTACGGTTAAGTAGCTCGTTGTCGAGTTATTTCTTCAGGTCCTATTTATTTATTAAGAAATAAATCCTGGAATTTTCACTGAATTGACTTAGAAAATGGACAATATTGATAATGTGGGCTAAAAACTCATTAAAATCCATATCGAGATTTGATCACCAGAAACAAAGTCAGTGATAATCACAGGAAATAAGATCAGGAAAGCTTGCCGGTCATTTATCAGTCAACAAAATCAATCAATTAATAAATTGTCACTGTCAAAATTAGATGTTTTATTTGTGATTCTCCTGGAAGAGATTTATTTAAAGTAAGTATGTGTAAAGGTCACCCAGGTATTTCAGGTCTTTAAAGAAGAAGAGGGAGAAGAAGAAGAAGAAGAATAAAAAGAAACTTTGGCCTCAACTGCCTGTAAGAAATCAATAATTTTTTCCAGAAGAAGAGAAGAAAAAGGGAAGTAGCAGTAAGCAAAGTGAGAAGAGAAATGAGGGAAGGGAAGGGAAGGGACAGATATTGAAACGCTTACAGAAGTCGGGGAAACCAGATATCTGTATATGTATAAACCAGTAGTCTGTCCCTTTCTCACCCTCGTTTCGTTCTCACTCTCGTTACTGCTACTTCTCTTCTTCTTCTTCTTCAAAGGTGTCATATACCCGAAAGAAGTTATTGATGTGCCAAACCTGCCATTCTGCCCATGATTTAAACACCTTATAACAAGAAATCTTTTTTTGGATTAAAAATAGAACAAATTATAAAGAATAACATTTAACCATAAAACGAAAAATAAAGGACTTATGGTAGGGTTTTTAAAAAATTTGAAATTTTTTAAAAATTGAAATTTTTTTTTTTTTCTGGAAACCGATAAATCATCCAAAACACGTCAAAAAAGTCTTATAAAACTTTTTTGAAAAATTTACCACTAAAAAGTTATACCCAATTTTCCCAAAAAATTGTCTGCAAAAGATCCAAGGGGGTACCCATGGAAAAATGTTCATAATTACGGTTTTTATTTTTTTTTCGAGAAAACTATTGGTTGGAGAAAAAAGTTGTTTTTGCAAAAGTTATTTAGAATCTCAATGCGCATAAGATGCAGTAGAAAAATAATTTTTAGGTTCAGCAGTTTTCCAGAAAATTGGAAAAAACCTTTAAACAGTTTTTCCTCATTTTATCGAAAACCAATGGGAATATGAAAAACTTTCTTCTAGCATTGAATTCCCGATCAAAAATAGAACAAATCATAAAGAATAATATTTAGTCAAAAAATTAAAAATAAAGGAGTTATGAGGGATTTTTGAAAAATTTGACGATTTTCGATTGAATTTGACGATAAGTCAAAACTGAAATTTTTTTTTTTTTAATTTATTTTTTTTTGGAAACGGATAATTTACCCAAAACACTTCAAAAAAGTCCTATTAAACTTTTTTGAAAAATTTACCACTAAAAAGTTACACCCAATTTTCCCAAAAAATCGTCGGCAAAAGATCCAAAGGGGTACTTATGGAAAAATGTTCATAATTACGGTTTTTATTTTTTTTCGAGAAAACTATTAGTTGGAGAAAAAAATTATTTAAACAAAAGTTGTTTAGAATCTCAATGCGCATAAGATGCAGTAGAAAAATAATTTTTAGGTTCAGCAGTTTTCCAGAAAATTGGAAAAAACCTTTAAGCAGTTTTTCCTCATTTTATCGAAAACCAATGGGAATATGAAAAACTTTCTTCTAGCATTGAATTCCCGATCAAAAATAGAACAAATCATAAAGAATAACATTTAGTCGAAAAATTAAAAATAAAGGAGTTATGAGGGATTTTTGAAAAATTTGACAATTTTTAAGTCAAAACTGAAAAAAAAATTTTTGAAATTTTATTTTTTTTTTATAAACCGATAAATCATCGAAAACACTTCAAAAAAGTCTTATAAAACTTTTTTGAAAAATTTACCACTAAAAAGTTACACCCAATTTTCCCAAAAAATCGTCGGCAAAAGATCCAAAGGGGTACTTATGGAAAAATGTTCATAATTACGGTTTTTATTTTTTTTCGAGAAAACTATTAGTTGGAGAAAAAATTGTTTAAACAAAAGTTGTTTAGAATCTCAATGCGCATAAGATGCAGTAGAAAAATAATTTTTAGGTTCAGCAGTTTTCCAGAAAATTGGAAAAAACCTTTAAACAGTTTTTCCTCATTTTATCGAAAACCAGTGGGAATATGGAAAACTTTGTTCTAGCATTGAATTCCCGATCAAAAATAGAACAAATCATAAAGAATAACATTTAGTCGAAAAATTAAAAATAAAGGAGTTATGAGTGATTTTTGAAAAATTTGACGATTTTTAAGTCAAAACTGAAAAAAAATTTATTTTTTTTAATTTATTTTTTTTTTTTTTGGAAACCGATAAATCATCCAAAACACTTAAAAAAAGTCCTATAAAACTTTTTTGAAAAATTTACCACTAAAAAGTTACACCCAATTTTCCCAAAAAATCGTCTGCAAAAGATCCAAAGGGGTAACCATGGAAAAATGTTCATAATTACGATTTTTATTTTTTTTCGAGAAAACTATTGGTTGGAAAAAAAAATTGTTTAAACAAAAGTTGTTTAGAATCTTAATGCGCATAAGATGCAGTAGAAAAATAATTTTTAGGTTCAGCAGTTTTCCAGAAAATTGGGAAAAACCTTTAAACAGTTTTTCCTCATTTTATCGAAAACCAATGGGAATATGATAAAATTTCTTTTAGCATTAAATTTCTGATCAAAAATAAAACAAATCATAAAGAATAATATTTAGTCGAAAAATTAAAAATAAAGGAGTTGTGAGGGCTTTTTGAAAAATTTGACGATTTTTTTTAAGTCAAAACTAAAAAAAAATTTTTTTTTGGTAAAAGATAACTCACCCAAATCACTTCAAAAAAGTCTTATAAAACTTTTTTGAAAAATTTACCACTAAAAAGTTACACCCAATTTTCCCAAAAAATCGTCTGCAAAAGATCCAAAGGGGTACCCATGGCAAAATGTTCATAATTACGGTTTTTATTTTTTTTCGAGAAAACTATTGGTTGGAGAACAAAATTGTTTAAACAAAAGTTATTTGGAATCTCAATGCGCATAAGATGCAGTAGAAAAATAATTTTTAGGTTCAGCAGTTTTCCAGAAAATTGAAAAAAACCTTTAAACAGTTTTTCCTCATTTTATCGAAAACCAATGGGAATATGAAAAACTTTCTTCTAGCATAGAACTCCTGATCAAAAATAAAACAAATCATATAGAACGATATTTACCCGTAAAACAAAAAATAACAGAGTTATAGAAGATTTTTGAGAAAAGTTAAGAAACTTACCCCAAATTGTGATAATCCAAGCAGTTCATCAAAATGCTTAGTATCTGATTGCAGTACCGCACTAAGAGCTCCTTTCTCAAATTCTCCGCAGCATACCCCAATCTTCCGCATCAAGCAGCTCTGGTCCAGCTAGACATCCAGAATCATCTCCAGTAGATTTTCTATCAAAACCGCCTGTGTGCTCTCTACATTGTCCTTGATCAAGTGGGTAAAGAAAGCGACCACTAACGTCCTCTGGGGTATCAGGTCCGACCGAATAATGGGCCCATAAAGGAGACTATCCATGACAAAGTGTGCTGCATGTCTCGACGTACGTCCCCCACCACTGTTTCGGTCATTTTTAGAAAGAGAAGTTGGTCCTGGTCGATGCAGAGAGAGCTGAAGGATAGGAGATTTGAGGCCATCGTGGTCAGGTCGCAACAGATCAGAAATTTTCCTGGAATAGAGTGGAAAAGGTCCGGTCAGATGTAAACGAGTGATGTGAGAGTCAAATTTCAGGACACTATTCTAAGATGCCGATGTTGTTGTAGACAACAGATTAGTATCGCTCTTTTAGTGAAAATTTAACATTAGTTGTGTATTATCTAAGTATTACCTAGTAACAAAGCTTGAAAGCTGCCAGCGAGATCAAGGAAAAAGAATTTCCTCCTTAGGGTAAAAACTAAATAAAGTATCTGCGGTAAACAAGCACCCAAACAAACAGAGCCGCAGTAAAAATCTGCGCATATTCGGACTTCAGTCAACTGAAAATGAAGATTCCGCAACAATTATGGGCAAGGTATTAAAGTTATTTAATACCGATCTCAAAACAAACATTTCGAACAATTCAATAAAAAAATGTCACCGCGTGCCATCAAGAAATCCAACTGATAAACCTCAGCAGGCAGTGTTGGTGCGGTTTTCGTGCGTCGATGCCGAGCAATCGGTACATTCGCTTAAAAACAAATAAATACAAATCAAGCGTTTAAATTTATTTGAAAATGCGGATAGAAAATTTACTTTTAATAATTCGTGGGTTTATAGCGGTAATATTTACGTGAAAAAGGGTGATCAAGTTCATAGAATTACTGACCTGGGTGACCTGACAAATTTATAAATTCTCTTTTTTTTTTTTGGTGAGTTGATAATATCTTATATAATTTAATGATAGGTACGCTAAGGTTCATTTATAATTTAACATATACGGGGTGTTCATTTAAAAGCTTCCCACCACGGATTTAACGAAAACCTCAAAAAAAAAACGCCGAATTTTAAATATTCCTAAGAAATTCAAATCAAGAGCAATTTACTTGAAACTTCTTGGGATTATTAAGAGATCTATTGCTGATCGATGCGAGAAGGTTGTAAGTTAATTGGTCCATTATTTTTTAAGTTATAAATTTTTTAGCAAAAACACTGATGCATAAAAAACTTGATGTTGCAATATGGGTTGTGTTGAACTCTTTTTGGTAAAAAAATTATCACTTAAAAAATAATTGACCAATTAATTTACAACCTTCTCTTGTCGATCAGCAATAGATGTCTCTATAATCACAAGAACTTTTAAGTAAATTGCTCTTGATTTGAATTTCTTATGAATATTTAAAATTAGATAAAAATAATTTTTGCAGAAGATTTTTTTACTTGAAAAACTAGTTGGGGTGGGTGGGGGCTAAGAGTGGTGTTAATCAAAAAGAAAGGATTTTTGTTCAATCATTTTCTGCAAAAATTCTGTTTTTCATTAATACCACCCTTAGCCCCCCACCCACCCCAAATAGTTTTTCCAATAAGAAATTCTTCTGCAAAAAATTATTTTAATCTAATTTTAAATATTCATAAGAATTTGAAATGAAGAGCAATTTACTTGAAACTTTTTGTGATTATTAAGAGATCTGTTGCTGATGGATGCGAAAAGGTTGCAAGTTAATTGGTCAATTATTTTTTAAGTTATAGATTTTTTAGCAAAAACATCGATGCATAAGAAACTTGAGGTTGCAATTTGAGTTCTGTTGGACCGTTTTTGGTAAAACATTTATCACTTAAAAAATAATTGACCAATTAATTTACAACCTTCTCTCGTCGATTAGCAATAGATGTCTCTATAATCACAAGAAGTTTCAAGTAAATTGCTCTTGATTTGAATTTCTTATGAATATTTAAAATTAGATAAAAATAATTTTTTGCAGAAGACTTTTTTACTCGAAAATCTAGTTGGGGTGGGTGGGGGGCTAAGAGTGGTGTTAATCAAAAAGAAAGGATTTTTGTTCAAACATTTTCTGCAAAAATTCTGTTTTTCATTAATACCACCCTTAGCCCCCCACCCACCCCAAATAGTTTTTCCAGTAAGAAATTCTTCTGCAAAAAATTATTTTAATCTAATTTTAAATATTCATAAGAATTTGAAATGAAGAGCAATTTACTTGAAACTTTTTGTAATTATTAAGAGATCTGTTGCTGATGGATGCGAAAAGGTTGCAAGTTAATTGGTCAATTATTTTTTAAGTTATAGATTTTTTAGCAAAAACATCGATGCATAAGAAACTTGAGGTTGCAATTTGAGTTCTGTTGGACCGTTTTCGGTAAAACATTTATCACTTAAAAAATAATTGACCAATTAATTTACAACCTTCTCTTGTCGATTAGCAATAGATGTCTCTATAATCACAAGAAGTTTCAAGTAAATTGCTCTTGATTTGAATTTCTTATGAATATTTAAAATTAGATAAAAATAATTTTTTGCAGAAGATTTTTTTACTCAAAAAACTAGTTGGGGTGGGTGGGGGGCTAAGAGTGGTGTTAATCAAAAAGAAAGGATTTTTGTTCAATCATTTTCTGCAAAAATTCTGTTTTTCATTAATACCACCCTTAGCCCCCCACCCACCCCAAATAGTTTTTCCAATAAGAAATTCTTCTGCAAAAAATTATTTTAATCTAATTTTAAATATTCATAAGAATTTGAAATGAAGAGCAATTTACTTGAAACTTTTTGTGATTATTAAGAGATCTATTGCTGATCGATGCGAGAAGGTTGTAAGTTAATTGGTCAATTATTTTTTAAGTTATAGATTTTTTAGCAAAAACATTGATGCATAAGAAACTTGATGTTGCAATTTGAGTTCTGTTGGACTGTTTTTGGTAAAAATTTATAACTTAAAAAATAATTGACCAATTAATTTACAATCTTCTCTCATCAATTAGCAATAGATCTCTTAATAATCCCAAGAAGTTTCAAGTAAATTGCTTTTGATTTGAAGTTTTTATGAATTTTTAAAATTGGATTAAAACAATTTTCAGGGTGTTTTTGCAGAAGAATTTTTTACTTGAAAACTAATTGGGGTGGGTGGGGGCTAAGGGTAGTGTTAATGAAAAAACAAGAATTTTTATTCAATTATTTTCTGCAAAAATTCTGTTTTTCATTAATACCACCCTTAGCCCCCCACCCACCCCAAACAGTTTTTCCAGTAAGAAATTCTTCTGCAAAAAATTGTTTTAATCCAACTTTGAAAATTCATAAGAAGTTTAAATCAAGAGCAATTTACTTGAAACTTCTTAGGATTATTAAGAGATTTATTGCTGATCGATGCGAAAAGGTTGTAAGTTAATTGGTCAATTATTTTTTAAGTTATAGATTTTTTAGCAAAAACATTGATGCATAAGAAACTTGATGTTGCAATTTGAGTTCTGTTGGACTGTTTTTGGTAAAAATTTATAACTTAAAAATAATTGACCAATTAATTTACAATCTTCTCTCATCAATTAGCAATAGATCTCTTAATAATCCCAAGAAGTTTCAAGTAAATTGCTTTTGATTTGAAGTTCTTATGAATTTTTAAAGTTGGATTAACATAATTTTCAGGGTATTTTTGCAGAAGAATTTTTGACTTGAAAACTAATTGGGGTGGGTGGTGGGCTAAGGGTAGTGTTAATGAAAAAAAAAGGATTTTTGTTCAATTATTTTGTGCAAAAATTATGTTTTTCATTAATACCACCCTTAGCCCCCCACCCACCCCAAACAGTTTTTCCAGTAAGAAATTCTTGTGCAAAAAATTGTTTTAATCCAACTTTGAAAATTCATATGAAGTTTAAATCAAGAGCAATTTACTTCAAACTTCTTAGGATTATTAAGAAATCTATTGCTGATCGATGCGAGAAGGTTGTAAGTTAATTGGTCCATTATTTTATAAGTTATAAATTTTAGAATAGAATAGAATAGAACATTAAAATCATAATATCTATAAAACTGACAAACAAAAAAAGATTTTATAAAAAAAAATTATATATGTTTTTAATTTGGGCTGTATAAGAGGCCAAATATGAACAAACCTGTATTATCGCATCCATCTCCTCTAAGGCCCTTGAACGACCCAACCAATAGACCAGAATAGTGAGACTCTAAGGAAAAACACTGAGTCTAGTAGTACGGTTGTAGAGGATGACCCTTATCCTAAATTTTTCAAAGTTAGCACAGGAATTTTGCAAAATTCTTTAGCACATCCCTGGACAGTTTTATAGGGAAGCTCTTCGTTAAATTTCATCATTTTAGTTTAACTAGTTTAATAAATAGACTGATTTTTCATGTTCGTCCAGTCTAGCAACTCCGCTTGTACCGATTGCTTGGCCTCGATGCACGAAAACCGCACCAACACTGCCTGCTGAGGTTTATCAGTTGGATTTCTTGATGGCACACGGTGACATTTTTTTATTGAATTGTTCGAAATGTTTGTTTTGAGATCGGTATTAAATCATTTTAATACCTTGTCCTTTAATGTTGCGGAATCTTCATTTTCAGTTGACTGAAGTCCGAATATGCGCAGATTTTTTCTGCGGCTCTGTTTGGGTGCTTGTTTTCCGCAGATACTTTATTTAGTTTTTCCTCTAAGGAGGAAATTCTTTTTTCTTGTTCTCGCTGGCAGCTTTCAAGCTTTCTTTCGAGTATTTGAAATACTTTCGTGGCTACCTCTTCAAGACATTTCTCGTTAAATACGCTACTTATGATGGACTTAACTTCTCGCGCATCCGCACTTGACAGAACCATGTTTACTAGGTAATACTTAGACAATACACACCTATTGGTAAATTTTCACTAAAAGAGCGATATTAATCTGTTGTCTACAACAATATCGCCATCTTAGAATAATGTCCTGAAATAACCCCCTTTGACTCTCACATCACTCGTTCACATCTGACCGAACCCTTTCCACTCTATTCCAGGTCGTTTCTGATCTGTTGCGACCTGACCACGATGACTTTGAACTTTTTATCCTTCAGCTCTCTCTGCACCGACCAGGACCAACTGCTCTTTCTAAAAATGACCGAAACAGTGGTGGGGGACGTATGTCGAGACATGCAGCACACTTTGTCTGACGTTGAAACTCACGTTTATTTTGCTAGATTAAAATATACATTTTCATATCCATTTAACTAATTGTAACTTATTCTATAGGTCTTAAAAGCTAGGCGGACTAAAAACTAATACTAATAATATGTACAACACAATACTAATACTATATTGACCGCCGCTTCTCGTGGGTCCTGGGCTGGCAGACCTAGTGTTGGGGGAGGGTGTGCTGACCTGGACAGAGGTGGGGAGTTGGTCAGAGCAGGGGATCAGTCTCGCCGGGGAGGTGGTACGGAGCGTTGGTGAAATGAGAGATCCGGATCAGGGGGTTGCGGTGCTCCAGAGCAGTGGTCAGGTACTTGTCTTTATCAACTTTGTCAGGTGATCTGCCAAGGGTTGAGCTTGGAGATCTCGCAGGATGGTGGTGTTGCGCACGTACCATGGTGCGCCTGACATAATCCGGAAAGCCCTGTTTTCTACTGCTTGGAGCCTCGTAGCGGATGTCTGCCCAAGTGAGGGAGGCGTAGGAGATCACTTTGTCGTGGATCGTCTCCTTTATGGGTCTATTTATTTGGTCAGATTTAATACCACAGAGGACGTTAGTGGTCGCTTCCTTTACCTACTTGATCAAGGACAATGTAGAGAGCAAACAGACGGTTTTAATAGCAAAAATAAACTGGAGATGATTCTGGATGTCCAGCTGGACCAGAGCTGCTTGGTGCGGTACTGCAATCAGACACTGGGAATTTTGATGAACTGCTTGGATTATCACAATTTGGGGTAAGTTTCAAAACTTTTCTCAAAAGTCTTTTATAGCTCTGGTATTTTTTGTTTTACGGATAAATGTTATTCTTTATGATTTGTTCTGTGTTTGACTAGGAATCCAATGCTAAAAGAAAATTTTTCGTATTTTTACTGGTTTTGGAGAAAATGAGGAAAAACTGTTAAGAGGTTTTTCCTAATTTTCTGGAAAACTATTGGACCTAAAAATCTTTTTTTTATTGAATCTGATGGGCATTGAGATTCCAAACAACTTATGTTTTAATAATTTTTTTTCTGCAACCAATAGTTTTCCCGAAAAAAAATAAAAACCTATTTTATGAGCAATTTTCCAGGGGTACTCCTTTGCATTTTTGAGGAAGACTTTTTGCGTATAACTTTTTTTTGGTACATTTTTCAAAAATGTTTTATAAGACTTTTTTTAAGTGTTTTGGGTGATTTATCGATTTGCCAAAACAAAATTAATTTTTTTTTTATTTTTTTTTCCAAATTTTTTATCCAAAAATTGTCAAATTTTTAAAAATTTCTAGTAACTCCTTTATTTTTTATTTTTCGACTAAATGTTATTATTTATGATTTATTCTATTTTTGAATAGGAATCCAATGCTAAAAGAAAATTTTCCATATTCGTACTGGTTTTCGAGAAAATGCGGAAAAACTGTTTAAAGGTTTTTTCAATTTTCTGGAAAATTGCTGGACTTAAAAATTATTGTTCTACTGCATCTTATGCGCATTAAGATTTCAAACAACTTTTGCTTAAACAATTTTTTTCTTCAGCTAATAGTTTTCCAGAAAAAAAATAAAAACCGAAATTATGAACATTTTTCCATGGGGTACCCCTTTGGATCTTTTGCAGACGATTTTTTGGGAAAATTGGTTATAACTTTTTACTGGTAAATTTTTCAAAAAAATTTTATAAAACTTTTTTAAAGTATTTTGAATGATCTATCGATATGCCAAAAAAATATTTTTTTTCAATTTTTCAAAAATTTGAAATTTTTCAAAAACCTCCCATAACTCCTTTATTTTTCATTTTACGGTTAAATGTTATTTTTTATAATTTGTTCTATTTTTAATTTAGAACAAAAAGTTTAGAAGTAAAATTGTTAAAAATCACAAAATCAAACCCGTAGTCCTTTCTTAAGTATATAAAAGTCCAAAAAAAACCTTTAATGTTATAAGGTGCTTAAATGATGGGCGGAATGGCAGGGTCTTCTTCAGCTTTTTCTTCTTCTTTTTCTTCTTTAAATGCCAAATGCCTGGATGACTTTTACATATACTTACTTTGAATAAATCTCTTCCAGGAGAATCACAAACAAAACATCTAATTTTGATAGTGACAATTTATTATTTGATTGATTTTATGGACTGACAAATGACCGGCAAGCTTTCCTGATCTTGTTTCCTGTGATTATCACTGACTTTGTTTCTGGTGATCAAATCTCGATATGGATTTTAATGAGTTCTTAGTCCACATTATCAAAATTGTCCATTTTCTAAGTCAATTCAGTAAAAATTCCAGGATTTATTTCTTAATAAATAAATAGGACCCGAAGAAATAACTCGAAAACGAGCTACTTAACCGTAGGTTCCTTGAAACGTTCTATTCAAAATTTAATCATTTACAAAATGATCGACCTATTCTTCCTTATCTAGAAACGAAAGCGAGCTGATCCTGGAATCCTTGCAATCCTTCTCGAAACTCCTGAACAGTTTACCAGGGTACAAATTCCATCCCTTTTAAGTTACCGCAGCAGTGAGGATCAAGTTGCTATTCAGTCAAGAGGATACACGTCTAAGGAGATCTTCGATCCAGTTATTAGGAGATCTGGCAACGTCCCTTGGTTAGGAGACCAATTTATAGGCATTCAAGGAGCAGATCCAAGGGAACCTCATCACTTTACTGTTGCATCTATGCGATCCAGACGTGTATGTTGTCAAGGTATGACTTTTTTGGATCATTTTACTCACTTAACTCATGCATGGACCCCATTTAGGCCTGTAAAAGTACGATCCAGAAGGTCTGCCCTTATCTGGATTGTTTGGAGGTAAACCGCATGATCTAGTAGTGTTTGGGCGACGACACCGACGAAATCCGTGAATATCAAACGGATTTTATTAAGGAGTAAATTAAACGCATGGTAAGTAAATGGCAGCAACTTAAGTGTAATATTAATGCAGTTTGTCTGTAATATATTTTGAAATTAATTAGGGATTTATGGAATCAATGATATCAAGGTTATCTGGGGGTCAAATCGAGGACGAACTGGTTTAAAGGTCGTGTCTAAGAGCCAATGCCGCCCTTGTCACCGGTTGTTCTACGTCGAACCACTACCCGAGAATAAACCGAAAGTTTCACTGGAAACTGTCTGTGATAAACTGATCAGACTGATGAAAGACGAGTCAGAAGAAGTTAGGATTAAGGCAAGTCAAGCTATATCGTGATTGTTTTTATAATTATTGTAGAACGGAATGTGCTAGGGGGATAGTATGATTAAGTCTTTTTATCGAAATTTCGGTTTTTTACAATTAACATGTACTTTTTTAGATCGAAAATTTTGCATAACTTTTTTGTTATTAAAGATAGAGCTTTCATTTAAAAACTGTCAAGTACTCCTTGCAGAGGGGCACCTTGCACATAATTATCAAAATTGGAACAATTATAGTTTTTGAGAAAAATCGAAATTTCGGTTTTTTACAATTAACATGTCCTTTTTTAGATCGAAAATTTTGCATAACTTTTTTGTTATTAAAGATAGAGCTTTCATTTAAAAACTGTCAAGTGCTCCTTGTAAAGGGGCATCTTGTACCTAATTATCAAAAACTAAAAGTTTACGGTTTTTGAGAAAAATCGAAATTTCGGTTTTTTACCATTCCATGTACTTTATTAGATCGAAAATTTTGCATAACTTTTTTGTTATTAAAGATAGAGCTTTTATTTAAAAACTGCCAAGTACTCCTTGCAAAGGTGCATCTTGTACGTAATTATCAAAACTAAAAAAATTATAGTTTTTGAGAAAAATCAAAATTTCGGTTTTTTACAATTAACATGTACTTTTTTAGATCGAAAATTTTGCATAACTTTTTTGTTATTAAATATAGAGCTTTCATTTAAATACTGCCAAGCACTCCTGGCAAAGGGGCACCTTGCACATAATTATCAAAATTGAAAAAATTTTAGTTTTTGAGAAAAATCGAAATTTCGGTTTTTTACAATTAACATGTACTTTTTTAGATCGAAAATTTTGCATAACTTTTTTGTTATTAAAGATAGAGCTTTCATTTAAAAACTGTCAAGTACTCCTTGCAGAGGGGCACCTTGCACATAATTATCAAAATTGGAAAAATTATAGTGTTTGAGAAAAATCGAAATTTCGGTTTTTTACAATTAACATGTACTTTTTTAGATCGAAAATTTTGCATAACTTTTTTGTTATTAAATATAGAGCTTTCATTTAAAAACTGTCAAGTATTCCTGGCAAAGAGGCACCTGGGACATAATTATCAAAATTAAAAAAATTATAGTTTTTGAGAAAAATCAAAATTTCGGTTTTTTACAATTAACATGTCCTTTTTTAGATCGAAAATTTTGCATAACTTTTTTGTTATTAAATATAGAGGTTTCATTTAAAAACTGCCAAGCACTCCTGGCAAAGGGGCACCTTGCATATAATTATCAAAATTGAAAAGATTTTAGTTTTTGAGAAAAATCGAAATTTTGGTTTTTTACAATTAACATGTACTTTTTTAGATCGAAAATTTTGCATAACTTTTTTGTTATTAAAGATAGAGCTTTCATTTAAAAACTGTCAAGTACTCCTTGCAGAGGGGCACCTTGCACATAATTATTAAAATTGGAAAAATTATAGTGTTTGAGAAAAATCGAAATTTCGGTTTTTTACAATTAACATGTACTTTTTTAGATCGAAAATTCTGCATAACTTTTTTGTTATTAAATATAGAGCTTTCATTTAAAAACTGCCAAGCACTCCTGGCAAAGGGGCACCTTGCACATACTTATCAAAATTGAAAAAATTTTAGTTTTTGAGAAAAATCGAAATTTTGGTTTTTTACAATTAACATGTCCTTTTTTAGATCAAAAATTTTGCATAACTTTTTTGTTATTAAAGATAGAGCTTTCATTTAAAAACTGTCAAGAACTCCTTGCAGAGGGGCACCTTGCACATAATTATCAAAATTGGAACAATTATATTTTTTGAGAAAAATCGAAATTTCGGTTTTTTACAATTAACATGTACTTTTTTAGATCGAAAATTTTGCATAACTTTTTTGTTATTAAAGATAGAGCTTTCATTTAAAAACTGCCAAGTACTCCTTGCAAGGGTGCATCTTGTACGTAATTATCAAAACTAAAAAAATTATAGTTTTTGAGAAAAATCGAAATTTTGGTTTTTTACAATTAACATGTCCTTTTTTAGATCGAAAATTTTGCATAACTTTTTTGTTATTAAAGATAGAGCTTTCATTTAAAAACTGCCAAGTACTCCTTGCAAAGGTGCATCTTGTACGTAATTATCAAAACTAAAAAAATTATAGTTTTTGAGACAAATCGAAATTTTGGTTTTTTACAATTAACATGTACTTTTTTAGATCGAAAATTTTGCATAACTTTTTTGTTATTAAATATAGAGCTTTCATTTAAAAACTGCCAAGCACTCCTGGCAAAGGGGCACCTTGCACATAATTAGCAAAATTGAAAAAATTTTAGTTTTTGAGAAAAATCGAAATTTCGGTTTTTTACAATTAACATGTCCTTTTTTAGATCGAAAATTTTGCATAACTTTTTTGTTATTAAAGATAGAGCTTTCATTTAAAAACTGCCAAGTACTCCTTGCAAAGGTGCATCTTGTACATAATTATCAAAACTAAAAAAATTATAGTTTTTGAGACAAATCAAAATTTCGGTTTTTTACAATTAACATGTACTTTTTTAGATCGAAAATTTTGCATAACTTTTTTGTTATTAAAGATAGAGCTTTCATTTAAAAACTGCCAAGCACTCCTGGCAAAGGGGCACCTTGCACATAATTATCAAAATTGAAAAAATTTTAGTGTTTGAGAAAAATCGAAATTTCGGTTTTTTACAATTAACATGTACTTTTTTAGATCGAAAATTTTGCATAACTTTTTTGTTATTAAAGATAGAGCTTTCATTTAAAAACTGTCAAGTACTCCTTGCAGAGGGGCACCTTGCACATAATTATCAAAATTGGAAAAATTATAGTTTTTGAGAAAAATCGAAATTTCGGTTTTTTACAATTAACATGTACTTTTTTAGATCGAAAATTTTGCATAACTTTTTTGTTATTAAAGATAGAGCTTTCATTTAAAAACTGTCAAGAACTCCTTGCAGAGGGGCACCTTGCACATAATTATCAAAATTGGACAAATTATAGTTTTTGAGAAAAATCGAAATTTCGGTTTTTTACAATTAACATGTACTTTTTTAGATCGAAAATTTTGCATAACTTTTTTGTTATTAAATATAGAGCTTTCATTTAAAAACTGTCAAGTGTTCCTTGCAGAGGGGCACCTTGCACATAATTATCAAAATTGGAACAATTATAGTTTTTGAGAAAAATCGAAATTTCGGTTTTTTACAATTAACATGTACTTTTTTAGATCGAAAATTTTGCATAACTTTTTTGTTATTAAAGATAGAGCTTTCATTTAAAAACTGTCAAGAACTCCTTGCAGAGGGGCACCTTGCACATAATTATCAAAATTGGAAAAATTATAGTTTTTGAGAAAAATCGAAATTTCGGTTTTTTACAATTAACATGTACTTTTTTAGATCGAAAATTTTGCATAACTTTTTTGTTATTAAATATAGAGCTTTCATTTAAAAACTGCCAAGCACTCCTGGCAAAGGGGCACCTTGCACATAATTATCAAAATTGAAAAAATTTTAGTGTTTGAGAAAAATCGAAATTTCGGTTTTTTACAATTAACATGTACTTTTTTAGATCGAAAATTTTGCATAACTTTTTTGTTATTAAAGATAGAGCTTTCATTTAAAAACTGTCAAGTACTCCTTGCAGAGGGGCACCTTGCACATAATTATCAAAACTGGAAAAATTATAGTTTTTGAGAAAAATCGAAATTTCGGTTTTTTACAATTAACATGTACTTTTTTAGATCGAAAATTTTGCATAACTTTTTTGTTATTAAAGATAGAGCTTTCATTTAAAAACTGTCAAGAACTCCTTGCAGAGGGGCACCTTGCACATAATTATCAAAATTGGAAAAATTATAGTTTTTGAGAAAAATCGAAATTTCGGTTTTTTACAATTAACATGTACTTTTTTAGATCGAAAATTTTGCATACCTTTTTTGTTATTAAATATAGAGCTTTCATTTAAAAACTGTCAAGTGTTCCTTGCAGAGGGGCACCTTGCACATAATTATCAAAATTGGAACAATTATAGTTTTTGAGAAAAATCGAAATTTCGGTTTTTTACAATTAACATGTACTTTTTTAGATCGAAAATTTTGCATAACTTTTTTGTTATTAAAGATAGAGCTTTCATTTAAAAACTGTCAAGAACTCCTTGCAGAGGGGCACCTTGCACATAATTATCAAAATTGGAAAAATTATAGTTTTTGAGAAAAATCGAAATTTCGGTTTTTTACAATTAACATGTACTTTTTTAGATCGAAAATTTTGCATAACTTTTTTGTTATTAAATATAGAGCTTTCATTTAAAAACTGCCAAGCACTCCTGGCAAAGGGGCACCTTGCACATAATTATCAAAATTGAAAAAATTTTAGTGTTTGAGAAAAATCGAAATTTCGGTTTTTTACAATTAACATGTACTTTTTTAGATCGAAAATTTTGCATAACTTTTTTGTTATTAAAGATAGAGCTTTCATTTAAAAACTGTCAAGTACTCCTTGCAGAGGGGCACCTTGCACATAATTATCAAAATTGGAACAATTATAGTTTTTGAGAAAAATCGAAATTTCGGTTTTTTACAATTAACATGTACTTTTTTAGATCGAAAATTTTGCATAACTTTTTTGTTATTAAAGATAGAGCTTTCATTTAAAAACTGTCAAGAACTCCTTGCAGAGGGGCACCTTGCACATAATTATCAAAATTGGAAAAATTATAGTTTTTGAGAAAAATCGAAATTTCGGTTTTTTACAATTAACATGTACTTTTTTAGATCGAAAATTTTGCATAAATTTTTTGTTATTAAAGATAGAGCTTTCATTTAAAAACTGTCAAGTACTCCTTGCAGAGGGGCACCTTGTACATAATTATCAAAATTAAAAAAATTATAGTTTTTGAAAAAAATCAAAATTTCGGTTTTTTACAATTAACATGTACTTTTTTAGATCGAAAATTTTGCATAACTTTTTTGTTATTAAAGATAGAGCTTTCATTTAAAAACTGCCAAGTACTCCTCGCAAGGGGGCACTTTGCACATAATTATCAAAATTGGAACAATTATAGTTTTTGAGAAAAATCGAAATTTTGGTTTTTTACAATTAACATGTACTTTTTTAGATCGAAAATTTTGCATAACTTTTTTGTTATTAAAGATAGAGCTTTCATTTAAAAACTGTCAAGTACTCCTTGCAGAGGGGCACCTTGCACATAATTATCAAAATTGGAACAATTATAGTTTTTGAGAAAAATCGAAATTTCGGTTTTTTACAATTAACATGTACTTTTTTAGATCGAAAATTTTGCATAACACTTTTGTTATTAAAGATAGAGCTTTCATTTAAAAACTGTCAAGTGTTCCTTGCAAAGGGGCACCTTGTACGTAATAATCAAAAATTAAAAAAGTTGTAGTTTTTGAGAAAAATCGAAATTTCGGTTTTTTACAATTAACATGTACTTTTTTAGATGGAAAATTTTGCATAACTTTTTTGTTATTAAAGATAGAGCTTTCATTTAAAAACTGCCAAGTACTCCTCGCAAGGGGGCACTTTGCACATAATTATCAAAATTGGAACAATTATAGTTTTTGAGAAAAATCGAAATTTCGGTTTTTTACAATTAACATGTACTTTTTTAGATCGAAAATTTTGCATAACACTTTTGTTATTAAAGATAGAGCTTTCATTTAAAAACTGTCAAGTACTCCTGGTAAAGGGGCACCTTGTACGTAATAATCAAAAATTAAAAAAGTTGTAGTTTTTGAGAAAAATCGAAATTTCGGTTTTTTACAATTAACATGTACTTTTTTAGATCGAAAATTTTGCATAACTTTTTTGTTATTAAAGATAGAGCTTTCATTTAAAAACTGTCAAGAACTCCTTGCAGAGGGGCACCTTGCACATAATTATCAAAATTGGACAAATTATAGTTTTTGAGAAAAATCGAAATTTCGGTTTTTTACAATTAACATGTACTTTTTTAGATCGAAAATTTTGCATAACTTTTTTGTTATTAAATATAGAGCTTTCATTTAAAAACTGTCAAGTGTTCCTTGCAGAGGGGCACCTTGCACATAATTATCAAAATTGGAACAATTATAGTTTTTGAGAAAAATCGAAATTTCGGTTTTTTACAATTAACATGTACTTTTTTAGATCGAAAATTTTGCATAACTTTTTTGTTATTAAAGATAGAGCTTTCATTTAAAAACTGTCAAGAACTCCTTGCAGAGGGGCACCTTGCACATAATTATCAAAATTGGAAAAATTATAGTTTTTGAGAAAAATCGAAATTTCGGTTTTTTACAATTAACATGTACTTTTTTAGATCGAAAATTTTGCATAACTTTTTTGTTATTAAATATAGAGCTTTCATTTAAAAACTGCCAAGCACTCCTGGCAAAGGGGCACCTTGCACATAATTATCAAAATTGAAAAAATTTTAGTGTTTGAGAAAAATCGAAATTTCGGTTTTTTACAATTAACATGTACTTTTTTAGATCGAAAATTTTGCATAACTTTTTTGTTATTAAAGATAGAGCTTTCATTTAAAAACTGTCAAGTACTCCTTGCAGAGGGGCACCTTGCACATAATTATCAAAACTGGAAAAATTATAGTTTTTGAGAAAAATCGAAATTTCGGTTTTTTACAATTAACATGTACTTTTTTAGATCGAAAATTTTGCATAACTTTTTTGTTATTAAAGATAGAGCTTTCATTTAAAAACTGTCAAGAACTCCTTGCAGAGGGGCACCTTGCACATAATTATCAAAATTGGAAAAATTATAGTTTTTGAGAAAAATCGAAATTTCGGTTTTTTACAATTAACATGTACTTTTTTAGATCGAAAATTTTGCATAACTTTTTTGTTATTAAATATAGAGCTTTCATTTAAAAACTGTCAAGTGTTCCTTGCAGAGGGGCACCTTGCACATAATTATCAAAATTGGAACAATTATAGTTTTTGAGAAAAATCGAAATTTCGGTTTTTTACAATTAACATGTACTTTTTTAGATCGAAAATTTTGCATAACTTTTTTGTTATTAAAGATAGAGCTTTCATTTAAAAACTGTCAAGAACTCCTTGCAGAGGGGCACCTTGCACATAATTATCAAAATTGGAAAAATTATAGTTTTTGAGAAAAATCGAAATTTCGGTTTTTTACAATTAACATGTACTTTTTTAGATCGAAAATTTTGCATAACTTTTTTGTTATTAAATATAGAGCTTTCATTTAAAAACTGCCAAGCACTCCTGGCAAAGGGGCACCTTGCACATAATTATCAAAATTGAAAAAATTTTAGTGTTTGAGAAAAATCGAAATTTCGGTTTTTTACAATTAACATGTACTTTTTTAGATCGAAAATTTTGCATAACTTTTTTGTTATTAAAGATAGAGCTTTCATTTAAAAACTGTCAAGTACTCCTTGCAGAGGGGCACCTTGCACATAATTATCAAAATTGGAACAATTATAGTTTTTGAGAAAAATCGAAATTTCGGTTTTTTACAATTAACATGTACTTTTTTAGATCGAAAATTTTGCATAACTTTTTTGTTATTAAAGATAGAGCTTTCATTTAAAAACTGTCAAGAACTCCTTGCAGAGGGGCACCTTGCACATAATTATCAAAATTGGAAAAATTATAGTTTTTGAGAAAAATCGAAATTTCGGTTTTTTACAATTAACATGTACTTTTTTAGATCGAAAATTTTGCATAAATTTTTTGTTATTAAAGATAGAGCTTTCATTTAAAAACTGTCAAGTACTCCTTGCAGAGGGGCACCTTGTACATAATTATCAAAATTAAAAAAATTATAGTTTTTGAAAAAAATCAAAATTTCGGTTTTTTACAATTAACATGTACTTTTTTAGATCGAAAATTTTGCATAACTTTTTTGTTATTAAAGATAGAGCTTTCATTTAAAAACTGCCAAGTACTCCTCGCAAGGGGGCACTTTGCACATAATTATCAAAATTGGAACAATTATAGTTTTTGAGAAAAATCGAAATTTTGGTTTTTTACAATTAACATGTACTTTTTTAGATCGAAAATTTTGCATAACTTTTTTGTTATTAAAGATAGAGCTTTCATTTAAAAACTGTCAAGTACTCCTTGCAGAGGGGCACCTTGCACATAATTATCAAAATTGGAACAATTATAGTTTTTGAGAAAAATCGAAATTTCGGTTTTTTACAATTAACATGTACTTTTTTAGATCGAAAATTTTGCATAACACTTTTGTTATTAAAGATAGAGCTTTCATTTAAAAACTGTCAAGTGTTCCTTGCAAAGGGGCACCTTGTACGTAATAATCAAAAATTAAAAAAGTTGTAGTTTTTGAGAAAAATCGAAATTTCGGTTTTTTACAATTAACATGTACTTTTTTAGATGGAAAATTTTGCATAACTTTTTTGTTATTAAAGATAGAGCTTTCATTTAAAAACTGCCAAGTACTCCTCGCAAGGGGGCACTTTGCACATAATTATCAAAATTGGAACAATTATAGTTTTTGAGAAAAATCGAAATTTCGGTTTTTTACAATTAACATGTACTTTTTTAGATCGAAAATTTTGCATAACACTTTTGTTATTAAAGATAGAGCTTTCATTTAAAAACTGTCAAGTACTCCTGGTAAAGGGGCACCTTGTACGTAATAATCAAAAATTAAAAAAGTTGTAGTTTTTGAGAAAAATCGAAATTTCGGTTTTTTACAATTAACATGTACTTTTTTAGATCGAAAATTTTGCATAACTTTTTTGTTATTAAAGATAGAGCTTTCATTTAAAAACTGTCAAGTACTCCTTGCAAAGGGGCACCTTGTACGTAATAATCAAAAACTAAAAAAATTGTAGTTTTTGAGAAAAATCGAAATTTCGGTTTTCTACAATTAACATGTACTTTTTTAGATCGAAAATTTTGCATAACTTTTTTGTTATTAAAGATAGAGCTTTCATTTAAAAACTGTCAAGTACTCCTTGCAGAGGGGCACCTTGTACGTAATAATCAAAAACTAAAAATATTATAGTTTTTGAGAAAAATCGAAATTTCGGTTTTTTACAATTAACATGTACTTTTTAAGATCGAAAATTTTGCATAACTTTTTTGTTATTAGAGATAGAGCCTTCATTTAAAAACTGTCAAGTGTTCCTTGTGAAGAGGCATCTTGTACCTAATTACCAAAAACTGAAAAATTTATGGTTTTTGAGAAAAATCGAAATTTTGGTATTTTACTATTAACATGTACTTTATTAGATCGAAAATTTTGCATAACTTTTTTGTTATTAGAGATAGAGCCTTCATTTAAAAACTGTCAAGTGTTCCTTGTGAAGGGGCATCTTGTACCTAATTACCAAAGACTGAAAAATTTATAGTTTTTGAGAAAAATCGAAATTTCGGTATTTTACTATTAACATGTACTTTATTAGATCGAAAATTTTGCATAACTTTTTTGTTATTAGAGATAGAGCCTTCATTTAAAAACTGTCAAGGACTCCTGGCAAAGGGGCACCTTGCACATAATTATCAAAATTTAAAAAATTATAGTTTTTGAGAAAAATCGAAATTTCGGTTTTTTACAATTAACATGTACTTTTTTAGATCGAAAATTTTGCATAACTTTTTTGTTATTAGAGATAGAGCCTTCATTTAAAAACTGTCAAGTGTTCCTTGTGAAGGGGCATCTTGTACCTAATTACCAAAAACTGAAAAATTTATAGTTTTTGAGAAAAATCGAAATTTCGGTTTTTTACCATTAACATGTACTTTATTAGATCGAATATTTTGCATAACTTTTTTGTTATTAGAGATAGAGCCTTCATTTAAAAACTGTCAAGGACTCCTGGCAAAGGGGCACCTTGCACATAATTATCAAAATTTAAAAAATTATAGTTTTTGAGAAAAATCGAAATTTCGGTTTTTTACAATTAACATGTACTTTTTTAGATCGAAAATTTTGCATAACTTTTTTGTTATTAGAGATAGAGCCTTCATTTAAAAACTGTCAAGTGTTCGTTGTGAAGGGGCATCTTGTACCTAATTACCAAAAACTGAAAATTTTATAGTTTTTGAGAAAAATCGAAATTTCGGTTTTTTACCATTAACATGTACTTTATTAGATCGAAAATTTTGCATAACTTTTTTGTTATTAGAGATAGAGCCTTCATTTAAAAACTGTCAAGTGTTCCTTGTGAAGAGGCATCTTGTACCTAATTACCAAAAACTGAAAAATTTATAGTTTTTGAGAAAAATCGAAATTTTGGTATTTTACTATTAACATGTACTTTATTAGATCGAAAATTTTGCATAACTTTTTTGTTATTAGAGATAGAGCCTTCATTTAAAAACTGTCAAGTGTTCCTTGTGAAGGGGCATCTTGTACCTAATTACCAAAAACTGAAAAATTTATAGTTTTTGAGAAAAATCGAAATTTCGGTTTTTTACCATTAACATGTACTTTATTAGATCGAATATTTTGCATAACTTTTTTGTTATTATAGATAGAGCCTTCATTTAAAAACTGTCAAGTGTTCCTTGTGAAGAGGCATCTTGTACCTAATTACCAAAAACTGAAAAATTTATAGTTTTTGAGAAAAATCGAAATTTTGGTATTTTACTATTAACATGTACTTTATTAGATCGAAAATTTTGCATAACTTTTTTGTTATTAGAGATAGAGCCTTCATTTAAAAACTGTCAAGTGTTCCTTGTGAAGGGGCATCTTGTACCTAATTACCATAGACTGAAAAATTTATAGTTTTTGAGAAAAATCGAAATTTCGGTATTTTACTATTAACATGTACTTTATTAGATCGAAAATTTTGCATAACTTTTTTGTTATTAGAGATAGAGCCTTCATTTAAAAACTGTCAAGGACTCCTGGCAAAGGGGCACCTTGCACATAATTATCAAAATTTAAAAAATTATAGTTTTTGAGAAAAATCGAAATTTCGGTTTTTACAATTAACATGTACTTTTTTAGATCGAAAATTTTGCATAACTTTTTTGTTATTAAAGATAGAGCTTTCATTTAAAAACTGCCAAGTACTCCTTGCAAAGGTGCATCTTGTACGTAATTATGAAAACTAAAAATATTATAGTTTTTGAGAAAAATCAAAATTTCGGTTTTTTACAATTAACATGTACTTTTTTAGATCGAAAATTTTGCATAACTTTTTTGTTATTAAAGATAGAGCTTTCATTTAAAAACTGTCAAGTACTCCTTGCAGAGGGGCACCTTGCACATAATTATTAAAATTGGAACAATTATAGTTTTTGAGAAAAATCGAAATTTCGGTTTTTTACAATTAACATGTACTTTTTTAGATCGAAAATTTTGCATAACTTTTTTGTTATTAAAGATAGAGCTTTCATTTAAAAACTGTCAAGAACTCCTTGCAGAGGGGCACCTTGCACATAATTATCAAAATTGGAAAAATTATAGTTTTTGAGAAAAATCGAAATTTCGGTTTTTTACAATTAACATGTACTTTTTTAGATCGAAAATTTTGCATAACTTTTTTGTTATTAAAGATAGAGCTTTCATTTAAAAACTGTCAAGAACTCCTTGCAGAGGGGCACCTTGCACATAATTATCAAAATTGAAAAAATTATAGTTTTTAAGAAAAATCGAAATTTCGGTTTTTTACAATTAACATGTACTTTTTTAGATCGAAAATTTTGCATAACACTTTTGTTATTAAAGATAGAGCTTTCATTTAAAAACTGTCAAGTGTTCCTTGCAAAGGGGCACCTTGTACGTAATAATTAAAAATTAAAAAAGTTGTAGTTTTTGAGAAAAATCGAAATTTCGGTTTTTTACAATTAACATGTACTTTTTTAGATCGAAAATTTTGCATAACTTTTTTGTTATTAAAGATAGAGCTTTCATTTAAAAACTGTCAAGTACTCCTTGCAAAGGGGCACCTTGTACGTAATAATCAAAAACTAAAAAAATTGTAGTTTTTGAGAAAAATCGAAATTTCGGTTTTTTACAATTAACATGTACTTTTTTAGATCGAAAATTTTGCATAACTTTTTTATTATTAAAGATAGAGCTTTCATTTAAAAACTGTCAAGGACTCCTGGCAAAGGGGCACCTTGCACATAATTATCAAAATTTAAAAAATTATAGTTTTTGAGAAAAATCGAAATTTCGGTTTTTACAATTAACATGTACTTTTTTAGATCGAAAATTTTGCATAACTTTTTTGTTATTAGAGATAGAGCCTTCATTTAAAAACTGTCAAGGACTCCTGGCAAAGGGGCACCTTGCACATAATTATCAAAATTTAAAAAATTATTGTTTTTGAGAAAAATCGAAATTTCGGTTTTTTACAATTAACATGTACTTTTTTAGATCGAAAATTTTGCATAACTTTTTTGTTATTAGAGATAGAGCCTTCATTTAAAAACTGTCAAGTGTTCGTTGTGAAGGGGCATCTTGTATCTAATTACCAAAAACTGAAAATTTTATAGTTTTTGAGAAAAATCGAAATTTCGGTTTTTTACCATTAACATGTACTTTATTAGATCGAAAATTTTGCATAACTTTTTTGTTATTAGAGATAGAGCCTTCATTTAAAAACTGTCAAGTGTTCCTTGTGAAGGGGCATCTTGTACCTAATTACCAAAAACTGAAAAATTTATAGTTTTTGAGAAAAATCGAAATTTCGGTTTTTTACCATTAACATGTACTTTATTAGATCGAATATTTTGCATAACTTTTTTGTTATTAGAGATAGAGCCTTCATTTAAAAACTGTCAAGTGTTCCTTGTGAAGAGGCATCTTGTACCTAATTACCAAAAACTGAAAAATTTATAGTTTTTGAGAAAAATCGAAATTTTGGTATTTTACTATTAACATGTACTTTATTAGATCGAAAATTTTGCATAACTTTTTTGTTATTAGAGATAGAGCCTTCATTTAAAAACTGTCAAGTGTTCCTTGTGAAGGGGCATCTTGTACCTAATAACCAAAGACTGAAAAATTTATAGTTTTTGAGAAAAATCGAAATTTCGGTATTTTACTATTAACATGTACTTTATTAGATCGAAAATTTTGCATAACTTTTTTGTTATTAGAGATAGAGCCTTCATTTAAAAACTGTCAAGGACTCCTGGCAAAGGGGCACCTTGCACATAATTATCAAAATTTAAAAAATTATAGTTTTTGAGAAAAATCGAAATTTCGGTTTTTACAATTAACATGTACTTTTTTAGATCGAAAATTTTGCATAACTTTTTTGTTATTAAAGATAGAGCTTTCATTTAAAAACTGCCAAGTACTCCTTGCAAAGGTGCATCTTGTACGTAATTATGAAAACTAAAAAAATTATAGTTTTTGAGAAAAATCAAAATTTCGGTTTTTTACAATTAACATGTACTTTTTTAGATCGAAAATTTTGCATAACTTTTTTGTTATTAAAGATAGAGCTTTCATTTAAAAACTGCCAAGTACCCCTTGCAAAGGTGCATCTTGTACGTAATTATGAAAACTAAAAAAATTATAGTTTTTGAGAAAAATCAAAATTTCGGTTTTTTACAATTAACATGTACTTTTTTAGATCGAAAATTTTGCATAACTTTTTTGTTATTAAAGATAGAGCTTTCATTTAAAAACTGTAAAGTACTCCTTGCAGAGGGGCACCTTGCACATAATTATCAAAATTGGAAAAATTATAGTTTTTGAGAAAAATCGAAATTTCGGTTTTTTACAATTAACATGTACTTTTTTAGCTCGAAAATTTTGCATAACTTTTTTGTTATTAAAGATAGAGCTTTCATTTAAAAACTGCCAAGTACTCCTTGCAAAGGTGCATCTTGTACGTAATTATGAAAACTAAAAAAATTATAGTTTTTGAGAAAAATCAAAATTTCGGTTTTTTACAATTAACATGTACTTTTTTAGATCGAAAATTTTGCATAACTTTTTTGTTATTAAAGATAGAGCTTTCATTTAAAAACTGCCAAGTACCCCTTGCAAAGGTGCATCTTGTACGTAATTATGAAAACTAAAAAAATTATAGTTTTTGAGAAAAATCAAAATTTCGGTTTTTTACAATTAACATGTACTTTTTTAGATCGAAAATTTTGCATAACTTTTTTGTTATTAAAGATAGAGCTTTCATTTAAAAACTGTCAAGTACTCCTTGCAGAGGGGCACCTTGTACATAATTATCAAAATTAAAAAAATTATAGTTTTTGAAAAAAATCAAAATTTCGGTTTTTTACAATTAACATGTACTTTTTTAGATCGAAAATTTTGCATAACTTTTTTGTTATTAAAGATAGAGCTTTCATTTAAAAACTGCCAAGTACTCCTTGCAAAGGTGCATCTTGTACGTAATTATGAAAACTAAAAAAATTATAGTTTTTGAGAAAAATCAAAATTTCGGTTTTTTACAATTAACATGTACTTTTTTAGATCGAAAATTTTGCATAACTTTTTTGTTATTAAAGATAGAGCTTTCATTTAAAAACTGCCAAGTACCCCTTGCAAAGGTGCATCTTGTACGTAATTATGAAAACTAAAAAAATTATAGTTTTTGAGAAAAATCAAAATTTCGGTTTTTTACAATTAACATGTACTTTTTTAGATCGAAAATTTTGCATAACTTTTTTGTTATTAAAGATAGAGCTTTCATTTAAAAACTGTCAAGAACTCCTTGCAGAGGGGCACCTTGCACATAATTATCAAAATTGGAAAAATTATAGTGTTTGAGAAAAATCGAAATTTCGGTTGTTTACAATTAACATGTCCTTTTTTAGATCGAAAATTTTGCATAACTTTTTTGTTATTAAAGATAGAGCTTTCATTTAAAAACTGCCAAGTACTCCTTGCAAAGGTGCATCTTGTACGTAATTATGAAAACTAAAAAAATTATAGTTTTTGAGAAAAATCAAAATTTCGGTTTTTTACAATTAACATGTACTTTTTTAGATCGAAAATTTTGCATAACTTTTTTGTTATTAAAGATAGAGCTTTCATTTAAAAACTGCCAAGTACTCCTTGCAAAGGTGCATCTTGTACGTAATTATGAAAACTAAAAAAATTATAGTTTTTGAGAAAAATCAAAATTTCGGTTTTTTACAATTAACATGTACTTTTTTAGATCGAAAATTTTGCATAACTTTTTTGTTATTAAAGATAGAGCTTTCATTTAAAAACTGTCAAGTACTCCTTGCAGAGGGGCACCTTGTACATAATTATCAAAATTAAAAAAATTATAGTTTTTGAAAAAAATCAAAATTTCGGTTTTTTACAATTAACATGTACTTTTTTAGATCGAAAATTTTGCATAACTTTTTTGTTATTAAAGATAGAGCTTTCATTTAAAAACTGTCAAGTACTCCTTGCAGAGGGGCACCTTGTACGTAATAATCAAAAACTAAAAATATTATAGTTTTTGAGAAAAATCGAAATTTCGGTTTTTTACAATTAACATGTACTTTTTTAGATCGAAAATTTTGCATAACTTTTTTATTATTAAAGATAGAGCTTTCATTTAAAAACTGTCAAGGACTCCTGGCAAAGGGGCACCTTGCACATAATTATCAAAATTGGAAAAATTATAGTGTTTGAGAAAAATCGAAATTTCGGTTGTTTACAATTAACATGTCCTTTTTTAGATCGAAAATTTTGCATAACTTTTTTGTTATTAAAGATAGAGCTTTCATTTAAAAACTGCCAAGTACTCCTCGCAAGGGGGCACTTTGCACATAATTATCAAAATTGAAAAAATTATAGTTTTTGAGAAAAATCGAAATTTCGGTTTTTTACAATTAACATGTACTTTTTTAGATCGAAAATTTTGCATAACACTTTTGTTATTAAAGATAGAGCTTTCATTTAAAAACTGTCAAGTACTCCTGGTAAAGGGGCACCTTGCACATAATTATCAAAATTGAAAAAATTATAGTTTTTAAGAAAAATCGAAATTTCGGTTTTTTACAATTAACATGTACTTTTTTAGATCGAAAATTTTGCATAACTTTTTTGTTATTAAAGATAGAGCTTTCATTTAAAAACTGTCAAGTACTCCTTGCAAAGGGGCACCTTGTACGGAATAATCAAAAACTAAAAAAATTGTAGTTTTTGAGAAAAATCGAAATTTCGGTTTTTTACAATTAACATGTACTTTTTTAGATCGAAAATTTTGCATAACTTTTTTGTTATTAAAGATAGAGCTTTCATTTAAAAACTGTCAAGTACTCCTTGCAGAGGGGCACCTTGTACATAATTATCAAAATTAAAAAAATTATAGTTTTTGAAAAAAATCAAAATTTCGGTTTTTTACAATTAACATGTACTTTTTTAGATCGAAAATTTTGCATAACTTTTTTGTTATTAAAGATAGAGCTTTCATTTAAAAACTGTCAAGTACTCCTTGCAGAGGGGCACCTTGTACGTAATAATCAAAAACTAAAAATATTATAGTTTTTGAGAAAAATCGAAATTTCGGTTTTTTACAATTAACATGTACTTTTTTAGATCGAAAATTTTGCATAACTTTTTTATTATTAAAGATAGAGCTTTCATTTAAAAACTGTCAAGTACTCCTTGCAGAGGGGCACCTTGTACGTAATAATCAAAAACTAAAAATATTATAGTTTTTGAGAAAAATCAAAATTTCGGTTTTTTACAATTAACATGTACTTTTTTAGATCGAAAATTTTGCATAACTTTTTTGTTATTAAAGATAGAGCTTTCATTTAAAAACTGCCAAGTACCCCTTGCAAAGGTGCATCTTGTATGTAATTATGAAAAATAAAAATATTATAGTTTTTGAGAAAAATCAAAGTTTCGGTTTTTTACAATTAACATGTACTTTTTTAGATCGAAAATTTTGCATAACTTTTTTGTTATTAAAGATAGAGCTTTCATTTAAAAACTGTCAAGAACTCCTTGCAGAGGGGTACCTTGCACATAATTATCAAAATTTAAAAAATTATAGTTTTTGAGAAAAATCGAAATTTCGGTTTTTACAATTAACATGTACTTTTTTAGATCGAAAATTTTGCATAACTTTTTTGTTATTAAAGATAGAGCTTTCATTTAAAAACTGCCAAGTACTCCTTGCAAAGGTGCATCTTGTACGTAATTATGAAAACTAAAAAAATTATAGTTTTTGAGAAAAATCAAAATTTCGGTTTTTTACAATTAACATGTACTTTTTTAGATCGAAAATTTTGCATAACTTTTTTGTTATTAAAGATAGAGCTTTCATTTAAAAACTGCCAAGTACCCCTTGCAAAGGTGCATCTTGTACGTAATTATGAAAACTAAAAAAATTATAGCTTTTGAGAAAAATCAAAATTTCGGTTTTTTACAATTAACATGTACTTTTTTAGATCGAAAATTTTGCATAACTTTTTTGTTATTAAAGATAGAGCTTTCATTTAAAAACTGTAAAGTACTCCTTGCAGAGGGGCACCTTGCACATAATTATCAAAATTGGAAAAATTATAGTTTTTGAGAAAAATCGAAATTTCGGTTTTTTACAATTAACATGTACTTTTTTAGCTCGAAAATTTTGCATAACTTTTTTGTTATTAAAGATAGAGCTTTCATTTAAAAACTGCCAAGTACTCCTTGCAAAGGTGCATCTTGTACGTAATTATGAAAACTAAAAAAATTATAGTTTTTGAGAAAAATCAAAATTTCGGTTTTTTACAATTAACATGTACTTTTTTAGATCGAAAATTTTGCATAACTTTTTTGTTATTAAAGATAGAGCTTTCATTTAAAAACTGCCAAGTACCCCTTGCAAAGGTGCATCTTGTACGTAATTATGAAAACTAAAAAAATTATAGTTTTTGAGAAAAATCAAAATTTCGGTTTTTTACAATTAACATGTACTTTTTTAGATCGAAAATTTTGCATAACTTTTTTGTTATTAAAGATAGAGCTTTCATTTAAAAACTGTCAAGTACTCCTTGCAGAGGGGCACCTTGTACATAATTATCAAAATTAAAAAAATTATAGTTTTTGAAAAAAATCAAAATTTCGGTTTTTTACAATTAACATGTACTTTTTTAGATCGAAAATTTTGCATAACTTTTTTGTTATTAAAGATAGAGCTTTCATTTAAAAACTGCCAAGTACTCCTTGCAAAGGTGCATCTTGTACGTAATTATGAAAACTAAAAAAATTATAGTTTTTGAGAAAAATCAAAATTTCGGTTTTTTACAATTAACATGTACTTTTTTAGATCGAAAATTTTGCATAACTTTTTTGTTATTAAAGATAGAGCTTTCATTTAAAAACTGCCAAGTACCCCTTGCAAAGGTGCATCTTGTACGTAATTATGAAAACTAAAAAAATTATAGTTTTTGAGAAAAATCAAAATTTCGGTTTTTTACAATTAACATGTACTTTTTTAGATCGAAAATTTTGCATAACTTTTTTGTTATTAAAGATAGAGCTTTCATTTAAAAACTGTCAAGAACTCCTTGCAGAGGGGCACCTTGCACATAATTATCAAAATTGGAAAAAATTATAGTGTTTGAGAAAAATCGAAATTTCGGTTGTTTACAATTAACATGTCCTTTTTTAGATCGAAAATTTTGCATAACTTTTTTGTTATTAAAGATAGAGCTTTCATTTAAAAACTGCCAAGTACTCCTTGCAAAGGTGCATCTTGTACGTAATTATGAAAACTAAAAAAATTATAGTTTTTGAGAAAAATCAAAATTTCGGTTTTTTTACAATTAACATGTACTTTTTTTAGATCGAAAATTTTGCATAACTTTTTTTATTATTAAAGATAGAGCTTTCATTTAAAAACTGTCAAGGACTCCTGGCAAAGGGGCACCTTGCACATAATTATCAAAATTGGAAAAATTATAGTGTTTGAGAAAAATCGAAATTTCGGTTGTTTACAATTAACATGTCCTTTTTTAGATCGAAAATTTTGACTCTCACGAGATGTGTA